>NC_073311.1:65199092-65301592 GCF_027595985.1 Sorex araneus
CGCACGGCAGCGCGGGACCCCCGACCCCGGACCCCGACACCCACGGCCGGGCAGCGCGGGACCCCCGACCCCGGACCACCGACACCCACGGCCGGGGCAGCGCGGGACCCCCGGCCCCGGCCCCCGGCGCGCACGGCAGCGCTTACCCTCGCGCTCGGCGGCTGCGTCCAGCCCCGGCTCCGCCGCCAGCGCCGCCAGGGCCGCCAGCAGGGCCAGCGCCGCGGCCCCCGGGAGCGCCATCGCCGTCCGGCCGGACCGTCCCGGGCGCGCGCTGGCCCCGGCCGCGGGCCTCGAGCGCCCTCGCCCGCCGCGCCGCGCACCTGCGCCCCGCGCACACCTGGCCCCGCGCTTCCGCTTCCGGCGCCGCGCCCCGCCCCGTGACGTCACCGGCGGCCCGGTACGCGCGCGCCCCCTGCCGGCGCCGGCCGCGCTTGCAGCCGGGGGCCCCAGCCGGCGCGGGGCGCGGGGGCCGCTTCTGCTTTAAGGGGAAAAAAGTGGGTTTTTATCTCCCCACTTCCGAGAGCCCCAGAACCCGCAGCCGCTGCGGCCTAACGTCTCCTGGGGCGGCGGCGCCCGGGACGGCCCAGGAAATTGCGTCCCCCGGCCCGGGGCTGCAGCGGGCAGCGCGGCGAAGGGGCCGGGACAGGGGCCGGGACAGGGGCCGGGGGTCGGGGGGTTGGGGTCGGGGACGGTCGGCCTAGGGGGTCGGGGAGGGCCTGGGGGGTCGGGGAGAGCAGGGGTCGGGGAGTGTCGGTCTGGGGCATTTCGGGGAGGGTCGGCCTAGGAGGGTCGGGGAGGGCCGGCCTGTGGGGGTTCCGGGAGGGTGGGGGGGAGGGTCGGCCTAGGGGGGTCAGGGAGGGCCGGAGTCGGGGAGGTCAGTTGGGGGGGTCGGCCTTGGGGGGGTTGGCTGGGGGGGGTCGGGGAATGTCAGCCTGGGGGGGCTCGGGGAGGGTCGGCCTGGCGGGAGGGCCGGGGTCGGGGGTGGTCGGCCTGGGGGGGGCTGGCGGGGGGGGGGGAGTGTCCCCCCAGGCGTGGTCAGTGCCCATCAGGCCGGGCGGGTGGGCACTGTCCGGCAGGTCCCTTGCTGGTCCTGCCCGGTCCCTGCGTGCGTGTCCCACGAGCGCTGGTCGCTGTCCTGGCAGCTTTCCCTGCCCCCTCCCCTGACCCATTGTCCCTTCTCCGCCACGCCCCCTCCCAGGGCCTGAGACCCCGGCCCTGGCCCCGGGAGCTTGGGGACTCGGGATACCCTCGAGGCTCCAGGACGGTCGCCCTGTCCGAACTAAATCCCAAAGTCTTTTTCTAAACGAACAAAGAAAAACAATATGCTTTAAAAAAATTTTGATCTCTGTATTGGGTGGAACTTTATTTTTTTTATTGAATCACCATGTGGAAAGTTACAAAACATTCAGGCTTAAGTCTCGGTTACACAGTGGTGGAACACCCGTCCCTTCGCCAGTGCCCATGTTCCACCACCAAGAACCCCCTATACCTCCCCTCCCCCAGCTGACAATTTTCACTTTACTTTCTCTTTGATTACATTCAATATTTCCACAAACAACTCACTATTATTGTTTAGCGTTCCCCCCCAAATCAAACCTGCTGAAAAAGAAGCATTTGATAATTTGTTTTCCACTGCTGAGAATGAGTTTTTGGATTTCTGTGTTTTAGTATTTTAGTAACTAAATCCAGGGAAAATTCTGTCAGAAATTGCATCATTGCAAGCTTGCACCTCTCTTTAGTGATTCTTATAATATGGCGGTCCCCACGCCTTCTCCCTCCCACTCCCCCAGGAAAGAAAAAGCCCAGAGAGAAAAACCTTTCCCCTCCTGGTGTGGCATGGGGCTTAGTTCACAGTCTGGAGACATTTCTGCAAGAAGCTGCTGGTACCAAAAGCAGTTTAGCTGGGCTCCGGGGTCAAGGTCATCCAGCAACGGAGAGGCTGCACACGTGCGGCCACTCGGGTCACATCTCGGCGGAGAGCGGAACTTATTTTTTTAATGTTAAGGTTATTTGGGCAATAGGAAATTTGGAAATTTCTTTGCAAAAAAAAGAAAAGGCAAAACCATAATGGAAGTTAAAAAAAAAAAAAGCTAGCATGGGGGCTGGAGCGATAGCACAGCGGGGAGGGCGTTTGCCTTGCACTCGGCCAACCCAGGTTTGATTCCCAACATCCCATACGGTCCCCCGAGCATCGCCAGGAGTAATTCCTGAGTGCATGAGCCAGGAATAACCCAAAAAGCCAGGTGTGATCCAACAAGCAAAAAAAAAAAAAAAAAAAACAACCTAGCACTAGAAACAATATGAAGAGTCAAGTTAATAAGTAAAAATAAAAATTAGCTAAGGGCACAAATTAATGGTTTTTAAATACAATCAAATAATACAAATAACCAATAAACACAAGAAACAGTTTCAAACACATGTTTTCAAAAAGCAAAGCCAGAAGCTGAGGTGTGACGGGAATGAGAACACCAGCAGGGGTGAGGCGGGGAGGGACTCACACTCCCGAGTAGAGCAGCATCGAGATTCTGAAATGTAGCCACAGCTCGGCAGAATGATTCCTCTCCTAATTGTGTATATAAAATATATCGACAAAATTAGTGTACAGAACTATTCATGCAAGCATTCTTTATGGTAATATTTAAAAAATCAAAACTCCTAAATATTCCATTGTTGATCTGTGAGATCCCTAAATCAGAATACTTCAAAAAACATGTTTTAGGGGGGCTGGAGCGATAGCACAGCGGGTAGGGCGGGTGTTTGACCCAGGTTTGATTCCCAGCATCCCATATGGTCCCCTGAGCACCGCCAGAAGTAATTCCTGAGTGCAGAGCCAGGAGTAACCCCTGTGCATTTGGGTGTGGCCCAAAAAAGCAAAACAAACAAACAAACAAAAAAACGTGTTTTAGAGAGAACAGCTGATGGGGCAGTTACAAAAAGGCAAGTGAGAAAGCAATAGATGAGCTTGACCCATCCTGCAGCAAATGTGGGCACCCGGACATGAGAAGGGACCGGGTCAAAGGGCAATTTGGGGGGTCAGCCTGAGTGGTCAGGGGAGCAGGAGAGGAACCCCTGGAGTTTCCCCTTTCCTGCTTGGGTGGGGCAGACAGCCGTTGAGTCACTGGGGGAAGGAGGGTTCAACCAAAGGTAGGATGCTAAGTGAGCCTGATTTGTTTTCTTTTTAATCTTTTCAGTAGATATGTTTGCACACCTGGGCTGCAAAAACATACCAGCTGTCAGGATGCTGGAAATAGTTACCTCCAGGTGATCGGATTAAGAGATCTTTATTTGGACTTTTGCACTTCGTTAAAAGTCTAGATTTAATGTATATTGCTTTTGAATAAAAGAAGATATGATTTATGGGGAACTGGAGCAATAGCACAGCGGGTAGGGCATCTGCCCTGCACGCGGCCGACCCGGGTTTGATTCCTCCGTCCCTCTCGGAGAGCCCGGCAAGCTACTGAGAGTATCCCGCCCGCACAGCAGAGCCTGGCAAGCTCCCCGTGACTTACTCAATATGCCAAAAACAGTAACAACAAGTCTCACAATGGAGACGTTAATTACTGGTGCCCGCTAGAGTAAATCAATGAGCAACGGGACGACAGTGCTGCAGTGCATGATTTATGGGCTAGGGAGATTGCTCAAAGGGTCATGCAGGAGCCAGTTTGATCTCTGGCACCACATCTTCCCCTGAGCACCTTCAGGCAGGTCCCACCCCCACCCGCCCTGTAAGTGTAAAATTTTAAGAATGTACATCGTTTCAAAGCTTGTATTCATCAAAGCATTAAGGATCCCAGTCCGCCTTCCTCCGTATAACACTGTTTGCCTGAAAGTAAAAAGGCAAAATAAGAGTAATCAGCCATCGGGGCTGGAGCGATAGCACAGTGGGTAGGGCGTTTGCCTTGCACGAGGCCAACCCGGGTTCGAATCCCAGCATCCCATATGGTCCCCTGAGCACCGCCAGGAGTTATTCCTGAGTGCAGAGCCAGGAGTAACCCCTGTGCATAGCCAGGTGTGACCCAAAAAGCAAAAAAAAAAAAAAGAGTAATCAGCCATCTAAGTAGAGTTACTTTAATTGGGAATATACTGTTTCAGGTAAAAACCTAACAGAAGCTCAAGAAGGTCTGAAAAAGTTGTTGGGGCGGGAGAGTAGTAAAAGGGAGAAAAGAGGAAGGTGAAGTAAGAAATTGAAGATCAGAGTTAGTATGAATAAACTTAGACTACTGAAAATTGGTTCATGGTCTTATCCTCTGGGAAAGTCCTAACTCCCCACCCCAGACAGAGCCCCGCAGCCGCTGACTCCCACGTCCAAAACGCTGCCATGTCCCTCGCCAGGCTCCGCTGTCTCGGGATGGACGTAACTGAGATATTAACCTGCTGAAAATTTGGGTTTTACGACTGAAATCTCCAGGCTTTCTCCGAGTTGGGATGGGCTACTTCCCTCCACCTCCCTGTTCTTCCAGAAGCCTCAGCAGTCACATCCGCACACCAAAGTCACTCCCCCCACACACACACACTTTAAAAAAATCTTCTCCAGTTATTACCTTCCCATAAAAATACTGACTGCCCTGAACAAACACCATGACCTTTTAGTACCTGTATTGCAAACCCTGATGCACAAAAGGAGAGAGAGAGAGAAGAAAGGTGCCTGCCATAGAGGAAGGGGGGGTCAGGGTGGTGGGAGGGAAACTGGGCACATTGGCGGTGGGAATGTACACTGGGTGGAGGGGTGGGTGTAGGAACATTGTATGACTGAACTCCAGTCATGACCAGCTTTGTGACGGTCGATCTCACGGTGATTCAATTACAAAAAAGAAAAGGGCAAGCCAGCCCCCAGCACCACAATCAACACGGGGCTTGCCTGGCCCGGCCCCGCCCGGTGCCCAGCAAATTGCAATGTAGATTTGCTAAAGGTAAAGTTGGTTTTTGGTGGCTGCCAAGTCTCCTGGAGTTGTTTGTTCTGTGCGTGAGCCAGGGGCCACCTGGAAAGCAAAACCAAAGTAAATATCGAGGGTCAAGGGTTCAGCCTCGTCACTGCAAGGACGCTGGAGCTCCAGTTTGAACTGCCCTCCCTTGTCTACAGTTTGCTACTTCAGTGGCCAGTCCATCAAGGACACCTGATGATGCTCCTGGCTGCGCACTCAGGAGTCACTCCTGGCAGTGCTTGGGGGGGCATGTGGGACCCTGGAGATCCAACCCAGGTCTGCCACGTGCAGTATAAATGTACTACCTACTGTGCTATTTCTCTGGCCCCAATCAAATTTTATTTTTCAAATTTTTATTTAGTTTTTAGCTTTTGGGTCACACCCAGCAATGCTCAGGACTTACTCCTGGTGGTGCTTGGAGGACCATATAGGATGCCAGGGATTGAACCCAGGTCAGCTGTGTGCAAGGCAAACATCCTCCCCACTGTGTTATACTCCAGCCTTCCAATCAAATTTTAATTTAAGAAAGAATAAAAAGGTGAAAGATTTACACGATTTGAAGAGGGTTCATTGGTGGTGTAGAATGGGCACTGGTGGAGGGATGGGTTCTTGAACATTGTATGATGGAAACACAAGCACGAAAATGTGTAAATCTATAACTGTACCCTCACGGTGACTCACTAATAAAAAAAATTAAAATAAAAAGAATAAAAGTTGCTTATACATGAATGAACATAGAGAGTATCATGCTGAGTGAAATGAATCAGAGGGAGGGGGACAAACATAGAATGATTGCACTCATTTATTCTCGGGATATTAAAAAAACACCAGCATAGGGGAATAGCACCCAAAGACACAGGAATGAGAGCCAGGAGGACTGGGTGCGGGTAGGAAGCTGGCGACAAGGGGGAGGGGAGGGCAGTTGGGATGGGGAAGGGACCACAATGACAATAATAGCCGCCAATGACCACTCTGGACGCAAACTGAGTGCTGGAAGGAGGTGGCGGGATATGCATGATTCCGGGGAGGGCGGGAGGGTAGCTGGCGACGTGGGTGACGGGAAACGTGTCCTGGAGAAGGGGCGGGTGCTGGAACGTTGTGTGACCGAATCCCAACCATGCACAGCCTTGTGTCTCTCGCCGTGACTCCGTTTAAAAAAACGAAAGATGAAGAGAAAGGAGAGCGGGGCTGGAGTGATAGCACAGCAGGTAGGGCGTTTGCCTTGCACCGACCCGGGTTCTAATCCCAGCATCCCATATGGTCCCCTGAGCACCGCCAGGAGTAATTCCTGAGTGCAGAGCCAGGAGTAACCCCTGTGCATTGCCGGGTGTGACCCAAAAACCAAAAGAGAGAGAGAGAGAGAGAGAGAGAGAGAGAGAGAGAAAGGAGAGCAAGGAGAAGTTATACTTAAAAACCGCAGCATCCATGGGGCTGGAGCGATAGCACAGCGGGGAGGGCGTTTGCCTTGCACCTGGCCTACCCGGGTTCGATTCTCAGCAGCCCATAGGGTCCCCTGAGCACCGCCAGGGGTGATTCCTGAATGCCCAGGAGTAAGTAACCCTTGTGCATTGCCGGGTGTGACCCAAAAAGCAAAAACAAAAAACCAAAAAAAAAAAATTCAGCATCCAGGAAAAACGAACCACATAAACGCCCCAAGCTGACGGCGGAGGCCACAGGTGGCGCCCCAGTGGGCGGGGCCGGGCGGGGGCGGGGCCGAGCGGGGCCCCAGGTGCCGCGGGTCTGTCGTCACGCCAGAAGCCCCGCCCCGACATGGCCCCGCCCCGTCCCTAAGGCCCCGCCCCTCCCAGGATAGGAGGCCCGTGATTGGCCGCGCGCCGTGGCGCACGCGCAGCTGTGCCGGCGGCTCGGGGCGGCTCGGGTGAACATGGCGGACCGGCTCACGCAGCTGCAGGACGCGGTGAACTCGGTGAGCGGCGCGCGACCCCCCAGCCCCCGGCGCCTCCCTGACCCTGCACGGCGGCGCTGTGGGAGGGCAGCCCGCGGGCCACCGTGCCCCGGCGGCGGGTGACCCCCGGGAACCTCTAGGGGCCCCAGTGGCCGGGGATCGTCCGGGGACCCGCACCCCTTGCTGCAGGGAGACGCCCCCCCCCCCGAGGGTCCCAGGTCCAGGTGTGCGGGCACTGGACCGGGGGTGGGCAGCACCCGTGAGCACCCGAGCTGGCTAGCCGCTGCCCCCGAGGGGGGACAGGAAGCGCCTGCTGGACGCACACGGCCCTCTGCTGCGCAGGTGCCCCCCAGGCCTCTGCAGCCAGGCTGGGCAGGAGCCCCAGCGCCCAGGGACCCCCACAGCGGGCAGGTCGTGTGCGGCGGGGGGCTGAGTCAGTGTCCAGCCAGGCTGGGCAGGAGCCCCAGCGCCCAGGGACCCCCACAGCGGGCGGGCAGTGTGCGGCGGGGGGCTGAGTCAGTGTCCAGCCAGGCTGGGCCGGAGCCCCAGCGCCCAGGGACCCCCACAGCGGGTGGGTCGTGTGCGACGGGGGGCTGAGTTCAGTGTCCAGCCAGGCTGAGGCCCAGGGACCCCACAGCCAGTAGGCATTGGTGTGGCTGGGGGCTGAGTCCAGTGTTCAGCAAGTCATGAGAGTCTGTGGTGGTCAGCTTGATGCGAATGGTGATCCCCCCCCCCCCGCCCGCTCCCCAGCTCCGGGCAGGGGCAGATTCAACATCTCTTTGTTTTATTTCAGTTTGGGGGCCACACCTGGCAGTGCTCAGGATTGACTCCTGGGGATCAGCCCTCACGGGGCTCCAGGCACCCCATGTGGGATGCTGAGGGTCTGGCCCAGGTTGGCCCAGGGTTCGGCAAGCGCCTTAAGGCTGCACTATCTCTCTGGGCCCCAGCAACGTTAGTTTACACTCTCTGTGTGAGTGTTGAGGACTTTTGAGGACTGTTGTAAGGGCGTCCCGGGAGCTTTGGAAGAGGAGGGCACTTGGGAGCTGGGGTGTGTGTGTTCTGTTTGTCGTGGCTGTGCTGTGAGAATGTGCCCCATCGCAGCCACAAACCAGCCGTTGGTTACTGGAGCAGCATTAGCGCCCGCACATATACTGAAGGAGAACACAGCCGGTCATCGGACCCGGAGCTCCCCCCGGCAGGGAGAGGCCAGGAGAGGAGAGTGAGTGCTGAGCCCCAGCTTGTTGCTGACGGCTCCGAAACACCCCAAATGTTGGGTGTTTCCCTTGTACACCAGGGTGCGAGGTCAGAATCTGTGAGCGGGGGAGAGGAACACTGAATTGGAGAGCCGGGAGGCAGTTGGACAGCGCTGAGGGAATCGGCTCTCTCGGAGCAGATGTGAGGATGGAAGGAAAGGGAAAGACCCGGGCAGGAGGAGGGTGTGAGGGGAAAGGCAGCTGCTGGCCCGGAGAGTCTCCACCAATTAGGAATTAAAGGAAACGACGGGTTTGGATCCGGTTACTCTGATGCCAGTGGAGAAGCTTAGCGGAAATGAGCATCACTGAGGGAAGTAAGGGGTTGAGGTTTGCGAAGTCAGACCCTGGAGGGAAGGACGGGACCGCCTTAGTGTGCGGGGCCGGAACCCGGTGTTGGCAGCTTTGCACGCTACTCAGGAGCTGCCTTGGAGCGCCAGGGCGCACGGCCGCGGGCTGGAGGGACCTTTCCCGAATGCTGAAGGGACAGACTTAGACACGCTTCCTTTTCGCTTGTAACTACTCTCTTCTCACAAAAGGGACCGTGTTTTGGCCAAGAGTCCCAGCTTCTCATTTGCTCTGGGACATCCTTAGCTTTTCACCCGAAAGACTTGCTCTTTGCCGCCAGCCTCCCGAAGAGCCTTCCTCATTCTGGCCCTGGGGACGCGCTTGTGTCTCTTGATCATTCTTGGGAATGAATGGGCGGTTGTTTCGTCTTTCTTTCGAAGTGTCCCAGTTAGCTTGATCGCCAACCTAGTTTCTCTGCAGGACTGAGCATGTCGGGGTAGTGGCTGGGACCGCTGACCGTGTGCTGTCTCTGCCCTCAGCTCGCCGATCAGTTCTGTAATGCCATCGGCGTCTTGCAGCAGTGCGGGCCGCCTGCGTCCTTCAGCAACATCCAGACGGCGATCAACAAGGACCCGCCCGCCAATCCCACCGAGGGTGAGAGTGTTTTTCTGGCGTCTCCCACCTGGAGTCCCGTATGACTTGGAACCCCTTGAAATTTCTTTCTTTTTTTTTTTTTTTTGAATCCCTTGAAATTCCGTGAGCCCTTCCTAACAGTGTTCTTGTACTTTGTTTTTTTGTTTGTTTGTTTGTTTTTGCTTTTTGGGTCACACCCGGCGATGCACAGGGGTTACTCCTGGCTCTGCACTCAGGAATTACTCCTGGCGGCGCTCAGGGGACCATATGGGATGCTGGGAATCGAACCCGGGTTGGCCGCATGCAAGGAAACGCCCTACTCCCCTACTTGCTGTGCTATCGCTCCAGCCCCTGTTCTTGTACTTTGGGACGGACCTTAAGTTTTGTTTATCATGGAAGAAATTAGTGATGCTTGGTTCACATCCCTGCTCCTGATTATTTTGGTGTTAAATAGTCGTTTTTCTTTTAGAGGGAAATTTGTATGAATTTAGCTGAATTTTTCTTGAGCGACCTGCGTAAAGAAGCCTCCGTTTGCTTATTCCTTCCTACCGGGGTCTGCCGTGTTTCCTAATGCGTGAACTGGTGCACGCCGTTTCACTCCCAACTCAAGTTGGTGTTGAGGCTAGTTCTCAAATGTGTAGTAGGATTGGCGTGTTAAAATTACACATTAGTCAGGAGACCCTGCTGCAGAGAGAGTCATCCGTCAGGTTAGTCTTTGCGGCTTGGTAACGTGAGACGTAATACGCGTCTCTGGAGGCGGGCGCCAGCGTCCTCACTCGGCGGTGTCTTCCCCAGAGTACGCCCAGCTTTTCGCGGCTCTCATCGCACGAACAGCAAAAGACATCGATGTCCTGATAGATTCTCTGCCCAGTGAAGAGTCCACGGCCGCCTTGCAGGTAGGAACCTTTCCTCGGGAGCTGCAGGGTTTTAGTTAAAGGACTCCTACAAATGTTCGGTGGCTTTTTGATTTGGAATGGGCGTTTTATCATTCAGGTTACTGAGAATTGCACTGAACGCATACAAGTTCCTCGGTTTTCTCAGGTTTGCACTCAGAGAGGACGAGGGGAGCTGGCGTCTGGCGTGGTGTGGCCGGGAGCGTCCAAAGCTGGCCCGGAGCTCCTGCAGCCAGCAGGGAGCTCTCGCCAGGGTTATCCGCAGTAGTTCATTCAGGGAAAGTACCTAAGACAATTTTGTTTTGTGTTTTTGCTTTTTGGGTCACACCCAGTGATGCTCAGGGGTTCCTCCTGGCTCTGCACTCAGGAATTACTCCTGGCGGTGTTTGGGGGACCCTGTGGGGTGCTGGGGACCGAACCCGGGTTGGCTGCATGCACGGCAAACGCCCTCCCTGCTGTGCTATTTCTCTGGCCCAGAAGTTTTGGTTTTTAGAATGTTGCCGCTGAAAAACTTAGCACGAGGGCTGTGTAGTTGCCGCAGTTTCTGAGTGAGACCCTCAGACGGTTTCTTCATTGTTGGGGGGTGGGGCAGGGGAGGTACCCAGGGACCCCAGGGCCGTCCCTGCTGGTTCCAGACCAGGCTTCAGCGTGAGGCACCCAGGAAGCCGCACTCGCCGTGGGGTCCGCGTGGACAGAACCCGGGTCCGGGCCTGGCTGCGTCTCAGCGGCCCGCAGGCTGTTCCTCACGAGGCTGTGCGCCGTGTCCCCTGCAGGCCGCCAGCTTGTACAAGCTGGAGGAGGAGAACCACGAGGCGGCCACGTGCCTGGAGGACGCCGTGTACCGCGGGGACCTGCTGCTGGAGAAGATCCAGAGCGCCCTGGCCGACATCGCCCAGTCCCAGCTGAAGACGCGCAGCGGCGCCCACAACCCGCCCCTCGCCGAGTCCTAGCGCCCGAGCGGCCAGGCGCACTGACACCCGCCGCCTCCTCTTTCCCGGTGTCCGGCGTCGCTCTGGTGCAGGAACCCGGGAGGCTGCGCGGAGCAGCTCCGACTCTCGCCTCCTTTTCCTCACTGGGATGGACTTCCTGAGGCAGAGACTGCGCGGAGGGGCGCGGCGTGATTAAACGCGGCTGCTCCGAAGTTCTGTTGTGGCCCCTTCTCTTTATTTCTGTCCTGTTCCTACAAGTCTTTTGTTTTGTTTTGTTTTGTTTTGTTTTGGTCACACCCAGTGATGCTCAGAGGTTCCTCCCGGCTCTGCACTCAGGAGTCACTGCTGGCAGTGCTCGGGGGGCCGTATGGGACGCCGGGGATTGAACCCAGGTTGACCTTGTGCAAGGCACACGCCCTCCCCGCTGTGCTGGCGCTCCAGCCCCTCCACAAGTCTTTCTCACTCGTCAGCCAGCTCCCCCCCGGCCAGAGACGGGTCCCCGCAGAGCTGGGGCCGCGCCCACTTCCCTGGGGTCCTGCCTCTCTCGGGCGCTGGGCACTGTTCGGACCCCCAGGGCCCCCGCTGGCGATTTTCACCGAGTGGGCTGGGGGTGCCGCTGCCCGGGGCCTCCAGGCCCGCACGCGGCCGCACACGGGGACGTAGCAGGTGGGCGTGTGCCAGGCGCGCACCCCGCTCGCGGCCTGTCCTGCCCCTCCGGAGACAGCGCTGCGTGCACAGGGACGGCGGGAGCAGCGGCCGTCGGGACCTTTCTGCTCCGAGGAGCACAGTGGGCCGGTGTGGAGCGTCGGTCAGATGCAGCCCAGGGGCCGGGTTCCCATCTGGCTCGTGAGGGAGAGGAAGGGGCCATGGCGCCGATGATCGCGCTCCACCCTGCTCACCCAGGATGCCCGCCCGTCACACCCCTGGCGTTCTTCCTCCACGTCTGTCCCCGCTAGAATCCCGTTCTCTCTCGTGTGCCCTCCCGAGAATCTATCTCCTCCCTGACGCCCTCCCCGAGAACACCCGCTGGACTCAGTCTATGTGGTGCCGGGCTCGGACCCGGGGCCTCACGCCCACACCCATGCCCACCCACCCTGGGGCCAGTGCTCTCCCTTGAGCCACACCCCTGCCTCCCCCATCTCTACCTGCTCTTTCTCATCCTTGCCTTGCACCTGCAGTGAGGGGGGTCCCGAGCCCACTCCTTAGCTTGTCTGGCTTTGTTAACTTCCCAGCCTTTGCTTCAACAGAGGGGCAGGTGGGCTCACAGAGTCACCCTCCAGGCCAGCCCTGGCTCTAGAGGTGGGGGGGAGGGAGGGGGGATGGGTGTGAGGGAGGGCGGGGCCGAGGGCAGGTAATGCCTGCACCTCCCAGGTCCTTACAGGTGTGAAGGGGGTAATGCCTGTACCTCCCAGGTCCTTACAGGTGTGATGGACGGTAATGCCTGCACCTCCCAGGTCCCTGAGGGCATCGCACTGACCTCCACACTAGGAGCTGGGAGCACTAGACTCACCCACAGCCCACAGCCTTGTCCCGGGCAGGGCAGAGACGGGGCTCTGCAGGAGTAACAGCCAAACCTGCTTTCACGTCATTAAATGGAGCACTTCGGTGTGAGTAGGTAAAGGAGGGGCAGAGAGGTGCAGGGCAGGGGCATACCTCAGGCCAGGCTATCTGGAGATCGTCTGCAGGGGGCATGTGAGGGCTGAGTTTGCTCTGAGAAAGAGCCTGGGCTCTGCAGTGAAGCGGCACCAAGCTGGGCATCAGCTGTCAGGCGGAGAGGGAGCAGGAAGCGTCCTGGGAACTGGAGCATCCTGGGGACTGGAGCATCCTGGGACAGGAGCATCCTGGGGACCGGAGCATCCTGAGGATAGGAGCATCCTGGGGATAGGAGCATCCTGGGGACTGGAGCATCCTGAGGATAGGAGCATCCTGGGAACTGGAGCATCCTGGGGATAGGAGCATCCTGGGGACGGGAGCATCCTGGGGACTGTTGCATCCTGGGAACTGGAGCATCCTGGGACAGGAGCATCCTGGGGACTGGAGCATCCTGAGGATAGGAGCATCCTGGGGATAGGAGCATCCTGGGGACTGGAGCATCCTGGGGACTGTTGCATCCTGGGAACTGGAGCATCCTGGGACAGGAGCATCCTGGGGACTGGAGCATCCTGGGGACTGGAGCATCCTGGGATAGGAGCATCCTGGGGACAGGAGCATCCTGGGATAGGAGCATCCTGGGGACTGGAGCATCCTGAGGATAGGAGCATCCTGGGGACTGGAGCATCCTGGGGACGGAAGCATCCTGGGGACTGGAGCATCCTGGGAACTGGAACATCCTGGGGACTGGAGCATCCTGGGGACGGAAGCATCCTGGGGACTGGAGCATCCTGGGAACTGGAACATCCTGGGATAGGAGCATCATGGGGACTGGAGCACCCTGGGGACTAGAGCATCCTGGGGACAGGAGCATCCTGGGGACTGGAGCATCCTGGGGTATGGGCGCATCCCGGGGGACCATGAAAGGCAAGAATCCCGGGGCTGGGAGGGAAGGCGCCTGGCCCCCAGCTGCCGTAGTCTCCCTGAGTCTGAGCGAAGGGCAGGAGCCACCGCGAGCGCCTTTCCTTTGAAGAGCTTCAGGCAAGGGCCTGTTTCCACCTGCCGGCTCCTGCAGGCGCTCCAACAGGCCCAAGTATTTGCGGACAGATGTTTCCCCTGGGTGCTTTGCTTCACCTTCTCCTTGGAAGCCCCTCGGGGTCTAGATTTCCGAGTCCTTGCCTAGAAATCTGATCTTTCTGATCTTAGACATCTGTCTGGGTCGGGAGTCTGGTCTCTGCCCCTCTCCCCATCTCTTCCCGTTCTCTCTGTCCACTCTCCTGCTCCTGACAGACATGCACGGAAAACACGGCCGCACTCGGGCTGCTGGGACCCGCCCTGGGGACAGCAGGTGTCCCGGACAGGCTGACGGCAGAGCGGCAAGTGCTGGTGGGCTTCTACGGGGTCACAGAAACATCAGTGACTCAGGGACACACACATCTCCTCCAGGGCACCAGAAGCTCCAAGCTTATGAATCGACGGGGGGAATGGTGTCTCGGTAAAGCGAAAGGTCACTGCGCCAGGGAGTTGGATAAGCGGTGTAGCACATGTTTGGTGTCTGTGAGGCTCTGGGCTCAGGCACCACACACACACACACACACACACACACATACACACACACACACACACACACTAACAGCAAGGCTCTAGGCTCCAGCACTACACACACACACACACAACTAACAGCAAGGCTATGGGTTCTAGCACCACACACTCACACACACACACACACACACACACACACTAACAGCCTAACAGCAAGGTTCTGGGCTCCAGCACTACCCACACACACACACACACACACACACACACACACTAACAGCAAGGCTCTAGGCTCCAGCACCACACACACACACACACACACACACACACAGTAACAGCAAGGCTTCAGGCTCCAGCACCACACACACACACACACACACACACACACACATGCACACACACACACACTAACAGCAAGGCTCTAGGCTCCAGCACTATACACACACACACACACATGCACACACACACACACTAACAGCAAGGCTATGGGTTCTAGCACCACACACTCACACACACACACACTAACAGCAAGGCTCTAGGCTCCAGCACCACACACACACACACACACACACACACACACAAACAGCAAGGCTCTAGGCTCCAGCACTACACACACACACACACACTAACAGCAAGGCTCTAGGCTCCAGCACTACCCACACACACACACACACACACACACACACACACACACACACACACTAACAGCAAGGGACTATTAAAACATAAAATACAAAACAAGGAAGGGAGGAAGGGCTAAAGAAGCAAAGACATTTGGGACCAAGAAGGAGACGGAGCAAGGTGGTTTCCATTTCTGCAGGGCTTAGAGTCAGGTGTCGGACGTCCTTGCCCACACTCAGAGACGCGGGCACGGTCACGCCCTGAAGCAGGGGAAGGGGACAGGGCCCGGGGTGGACGCTGGGCGTGCTGACGAGGGGAGGGAGAGCCGGTCGCCCCAGCAGGCTGTGCCCTGGTGGCCCCTGCGCAGGCGGCTCAGCTGCTGGACGCTGTCCCGAGGCCTCCCAGGGCCCCGGCCCCCCACAGTCTCCCGGGATCTGCGCGTCCCAGCCCGTGCAGGCACCCTCGGAGCCTCTTATTTCTTCAGCGCGAACAGACCACAGGACCGCGGCGGCCGGGGGAAGGTGGAGTGTTCTGAGCTGGGTGGGAGTTGTCAACTATCCATTCACAAGCCACGACTGAGCTGTCGCCCAGCGTCAGCGCGTCCCCTGGGTGGGGGCTGTCTGTGGCCTTTATTACGCCAGGCGTGACCATCCCTGAGGACGGCGTGGCTGGGCCTGGGACCTGCACCCGGGCCACCCTGTCCCACGTGTCGGGAAAGCCGTGGGGAGCTCGGCCAGTGCCCTTCCCTCTGTGGCACCGCCAGTGTCTGACAGACGCCAGGGGCCGCTCACCCAGCCACGGTGTCACACGCTTGGTGGGGACGCCCCGTCTCAGTGACTCGGGTCACTCGGACCCTGGGAATGAGGCCACTCGCCTCCTTTCCCACGCGCTTCTCATGCGTGTCAGGGTCCAGGGGGAGTGCAGGGGAGTGGGCTGACTCTGTGGAAGTCAGGGGCGCCCCAGTACCCTGGGAACTGCAGGGCGGGACCCCCAAGGCCCTGGCAGCCTTGCCTACGTGCTTCCGTGCGACTGGGTCGGCGGGGGCAGCGGTCTGGGCTCTGTCCTGCCGTGTGCCCAGAAGCAGAAGACCCGGGCACTGCCAGCTGCCTCCCTGGACGCCGCGAATTAACTTTGTAGTTTATTTTCACTTAAGTGTCGTGTGTGTGTGTGTGTGTGTGTGTGTGTGTGTGTGTGTGTGTGTTTGGGGCACACCAGTGGTGCTCAGGGCTTACCCCTGGCTCTGCCCTTAGGAATCCCTCCCGGTGGGGTTGGGGGGACCATAGCGGGGATAGAACCCGGGTCGTGCTGGGCAAGGCAAATGCCTTCCCTCTTGAATGGGCAGATGTTCCATGGTTCCAAATTCAAACCCTACAAAATGTCATGGGGGAAGCCTGCGGTTTTTCCTTTTTTTCATTCCCTGGAGTCAGCCAGAGTTAACAAGTGTCTGGTGTTCCTTTCAGACCTCGTGTGTGTGTGTGTATGTGTGTGTGTGTGTGTGTGTGTGGTGCTAGAGAAAACACCCAGGACCCCACACATGCAGCGCAGGTGCTGTGCTATCAAGCCACATCTCTGCGCTTTCCGGAATATTCCGTACATCCTCTCCGTAGCAAGCAGCTGGCGGTGTGCCTGCACGCACGTCCGCACCTCTCACTGCTGTTTGCCCTGAGGCTGCTCTCCACCCTGCAGGCCGACGCTGTGTGTGGGGGGTGACCTGCAGGCATAGGTCATCAGATGTCACCCGCGTGCCCCGCCAGGCTCTGCCGAGGCCCCTCCTCCAACTCCTTATCGCGGTCACGGCTCCCGGACAGGGAGGAGCTGGCACTCGCCCCTCCTCGACCCGCAGAGCCACGACCCGCCCATCACTCGCCACTCCGCCACTCGGGGACCACCCACGCCCACCTGCCCCTTCTGATTGCTCCCCCACCCTCGCCCTGTGCTCCTGGGGGCGTGTCAGCTGCTGCCCGCCCTGGTGGCCCCTCTCAAGGTTGCAGACTTCTGGGATTTTGAGGGGATTATGCGCAAGACACACCACAAACAATCACAGGCATTGCAGCATGATAGGTCTTGTTTGCTTTTGTTTGTTGGGCCACACCTGGTGGTGCCCAGGCCTCCCCCTGCCTCTGCACTCCCGGCAGCTGCAGGGAGCCTGTGGGGTGCCAGGGGTTGGACCTGGGCTGGCCCCGTGCCAGGCAAGCGGCCTGCCCGCCCTTCTCCTCGCAATGAACTGGGTGTTACAGGGGAGACAAATGCAGAGCGGACGCGGCCCCAGGCAGCCTCGCTGCCTTTTACCGTTTCCTGTGCTTCCGGGGCTCTCTGTGTCGCTGTGACCCCGTGGGACCACGCTGCAGAGGGACACGTGTGCAGGCGCGTCCTGCTGCCCACCCCGAGTCGGGGGCAGCGTGGCTGCAGGCGGGCCATCCCGGACAGTCGCCAGCACTGCGCAGCCCAGGACACGGACCGGGCCGAGAGTGTGGCATTGTCTGCAGGAGAAACGGTGAAAGGGGCAGGACCTGGTCCGTGGTCTGGCGCACGTGCTCTGCACGCGGGAGCTGTGGGTTCGAGCCCGGGCGCCGCGGGGAGTGACGCCTGAGCACTGAGCACTGAGCACACGGGCCCCCAAGCTCTCCCAAACATGCAAAGGCACAGAAGCGGGAAAACATCAGTAACACGTGTTAAACCCACAGACGTGTCCCTGGGGAGACCCTGATCATGGAGGAAATGTCCTTCCAGGACCTGAAAGGCCCCAGGTCAGCAGGGGGATGTTCGGGTTGTCGCAGGGCTGGTGAGCGTGAAGTGTAAGGCCTGGCACCATCTACGTCCCCTCAGCTCAGGAGCTGCGGCTTGGGCATCACTGCCACCCCCCCCCCACACACACACACACAACAGTGTACACACACATGCGCAGGTACGCACACAGTCACATAGGTACAGATATCTGTGTACACACATACATACATGCAGTGTTCCCAGGGGAGCTTTCTCGGGCTTCCTGAGCGCCTGACCGGGGCTGTCTCAGCTGCGCCACCAAAGCACCTTCAAATCCCTCTGAGCGCATCAGCGACGGCCAAAGTCCCGGTCAAACCGCTGCCTGTGGAAAGTCTCTCCCGTGGATGCTCCCGCCAGCATGGCCGTGAGACCAAGGGACCAGCTGATGAACGAGCGAAGGACACAGAAGCAGACGCCAGGCAGAAGGGGCAAGACAGGGGCTGCAGAGCGAAGGGGGGGCCTTGTCGGCAGGGGGGCAGAGCTGCCCTTTCCAGGGCGGCGAGAAGGGCACACACGGGCCGATGGCTCTCTCCAGAGAAGCGGCCGGAAGGAAGGTTCTGGAAGACACATGCGAGTGAGCTGGGGAAGAGAAACAGGGGTGAGGCTTGTGGGATGCGATCTTCAGGATTCTGTGCGTGCCAGGAGTCAAACCAGGCCTCTGCCCGGCCTGGCCCAGGATGGAGGGACCGGGGGAGGGGAGAGGCGGAGATGAGCTGTCGGGCGGGGCTTGCTCCAGGGACTCTCTGGAGACCCGTTTCAAAGGCAGCAGGGTGGGGACAGCCTGGGACGGGGGACGGATTCTAACTCGGGGGAGGCTAAAGACAGGCAGGGCCAGCAGGGGCCTCTCCGCAGACCACAGGCCATGGAAACCCTGAGAAAGCGGGCAGGGGGGCCCGAGGCCCCCGGGCAGACAGATGAGAAACACGTGTGGGGTGACGTCAGCCGCCCGGGCCGTGAGATCACGCGTCCTGCCCGCTGCGTGAGTCAGGAGCTATGTTTGGGCCGAGCAGGAGGAAGCCCCTCCCGCGCCCCGAGCCAGCTCTGACGGCCGAGAGCTGCCAACGCTTCTGGGTGCACGACTCACCCCCAGCCCGGGGTCTCAGCCTCGCTCCTGCACCCCGCCCCACCCCCACTGGGGCAAGTCCCGAGTGACGTTTCTGTGTGTCAGTGCACACAGGCTGGCTCGGAGACGTCGATGCAGAGCAGCCACAGTGGACCCCGAGGCCATGCCTGCCGCGGGCGCGGCTGGACAGGTCAGGGGCTGTCTGGGCCTGCCAGGCCGCCCTCACCCGCTGCCTCGGGCCTCGCCAGCGCCCGGGAGAGTCTGGTTTCTGACCGAAAATCACAACATGCTTTGCCTCAGTTGTCTCTGCTGTCAGGGCTCGTCACCCCCAGAGTTTGTGGCCTGTCTTTCCTGCCCTCCGCTCTCTCCTCCAAGACACTGTGGTGTTGGGGCCGGAGAGAGGGCACAGCGGGTAGGCACTGTCCTGCACACAGCCGACCTGGGTTCGATCCCCCGCATCCCACACGGTCCCCTGAGCACCATCGAGGTTGCCCTCTCCCCAGAAAAAAAACAATCCTCCGAATACTGTGGTGGCCACTGCCACGGCAGAAATGTGGGCCGGCTTCTCTCAGCTTGCTCACAAACGAACCTGGACTTTTCTAGAAACTCCTCCGGGATAGACGTAAATCACTCGTCACCTTTCGTTTCGGCGCAAGTCAGGCAAACCGCATGTGCCAGGCCACACTTGGAATGACGCTGCCTCAGTCCCCGCCAGAAGCAGGGGCGTTTCCAGGGCCCCAGAGGGTCTGTCTGGGCCAAGACGAGCAGCTTTGCTGAAAATTTCAACTCTGATTTCCTGCTTTGGCAAAACGATGAAGTGATGACTGAGACTTTGTGGCAGGGCCGGGGGCCCCTGGGGCAATTGGATGTCCGTCCATCCTGGTCGCATCTGGGGGGCTGTGTGGTGCCAGGGAGGGGCCACGGGCCTTCCGGGTGCCCATCCTGCCCTCAGCCTGGGAGCCGTCTCCCCGGCCCCAGTTTCCCTTTTAGGCTGAACATGGCGACAGAAGGGCGGCGGCTGTGGCCCCTGGGGAGGGAAGTGGGAGTGGGCAAAGGAGCGGGCAGGGCAGCACAGCCCGGGTGTCCGGCACGGGGGGCGGTCAGCGGCCAGCCGGGGGCCAGCCACCTTGGACTGACTGTCTATGTGCCGCTCTCTCCTTCATGGGCGAACACCCCCCTCAAGGGCTCATCTGCCCGAGAACCTGAGTGGCAGCTTCCTTGGCAGAATTCACACCCGTTGGCTGTTCTCGGACCTGGACTGAAGCATCTCCCACCACTGCTGGCTTCACCCCAGCATCGCAAAACGAAGCAAACGCTGAAGACTAGCGCAGCCCCTGCCCGGGGCCGGGAGGGAAAGGCCGCCTTGGCTGGGCAGTGTCCTGAGGAGCACCCCAGCCCTGAGGCGAGCCGGTGAGCAGAGAGCGGGTCCACATCGCAGCCCACATCTCCGGAGTGGTGGGCGCCGAGGGCTTCTTCAGCAGCTCCAGCAGGGAGACGTGGCCAGGAGGGGCTGACCCAAGCACGGGATCCGGCCGACCCCCAGGACCCACACTCCCTCCTGCGTGTCCACCCTTACCTGGGGATTAGGTCACGTGGGTGGACTTCCTGTTCCGTGAGATCAGGTGTAAGGAGATGCAAAGGGGTCAGAGGCCTCCGTCACACACTCGAGGGCGAGAAGAGAAAGAGCATGGGGGTCAGGGCCTTTGCCTTGCATGTGACTGACCCAATTTTGATCCCTGGTGCCCAGCCCCGCCAGGAGGGCAGAGCCGGGAGTAAACCCTGAGCCGGGCTGGGTGTGAGCCACAAGCCGGCCGTAAACACAGCAGGCAGCGAGAGCTCATCACTCTGTGGCGACTCGCAGTTTCCTCAGACGCTTCGATGCATTCTTCCGTTTTCCGCTCCGGCAGACACACACTGTGTGACGATTCGGCAAAGACGTGAGTGATAGGAGTGGCATCACACCTGGTGTGAGGCTCTTAACCCCTCAAGCTGCCGGGCTCACACCCAGTGCTCTGCCCCTCGGACTCCAGCCAGGGGCACCGGGACCGCCCCAAGGCCCCGGAGCGCTGAGTGACCCGTGATGAGTGCTGCCGCGTGGGATCCTTCCCCTGGGGGCACACCTCAGTGCTCCGGGAGGGCCTGGGGACACTCGGCGGGCCTGCCGGGGTGGCGGGCTGTCACTCAGTGCACCACGGCGGACTGTCGCCTTCTTACACGCCTGTCTGCAGACCCCAGCACCAGCCACACATCAGGCGCCAGGTGACTCACGACTACCCACACTGACGCTCCTCTCCTTCAGAGGCCCCTGGGGGGGACAAGTCTGAGAAATGGGTGCAGCAGGTGTTTCCCTCCAGCCAGAGCCGCTGATGCTTACCTTCAGACTTTATACTTGGGAAGAGCCCCCACCCCAACCGCACTCCACACACACACACACACACACACACACACACACACACACACCCCAACCCACTCCACACACACACATACACACACCAACCCACTCCACACACACACACCAACCCACTCCACACACACACACACCCCAACCCACTACACACACACACACACACGCACACACACCAACCCACTCCACACACACACACACCCCAACCCACTACACACACACACACACGCACACACACCAACCGCACTCCACACACACACGCACACACACACACACCAACCCACTACACACACACACACCCAACCCACTCCACACACACACATACACACACACACCAACTGCACTCCACTCACACACACACACACACGCACACACACACGCACACACACCGCACTCCACACACACACACACACACCAACTGCACTCCACACACACACACCCCAATCCACTCAACACACACACCCCAACGCACTCAACACACATACCCCCTAACCACACTCCACACACACACAAACACACACATACACCCCAACTGCACTCCACACACACACACACCCCAACCGCACTCCACACACACACACACACCCCAACCACACTCCACACACACACACCCCAACCACGCTCAACACATACACACCCCAACCACACTCAACACACACACGATTGAACCCATGTCAGTCACATGCAAGGCAAGTGCGTTACTTGCTTCTCTGCCACCTCTCCACGCCATGCCATGAGACTTTAACAAACTAAGAATATGCTTCCTGTGTGGGGGTTGTGTGGCTCTTTGGGGGCCCAGCACGGCCCTCCCCCCAAGGAGCTCCACTGGGGGTCTGCAGCCCTGCTTCCCAGAGAGAAGACTGGGAGCCCTGGGTGAGCACCCTCCAAAGAGTCGCCTTTCGCCCCTGCTGGGTGCTGCTGGGCGTGTTCCGGCCGGCTGGGGAGGTTAGGGCTGAGCGGGAGCATGGTTCCCCCCAACCCCCCCAGCCCACCCAGCCCCACCTCTGCATCCTGGGGAGGAACCGGAGGAGGGGGTGGTGCGAGCCCTCCTGGGGGCTCCGTGGGACCCGCCGGGAGCTCGGGCCGCCCAGAGAAAGGAGCTTGGGGACCCGGTCAGTCTCGGTGCCGGCCTCTCCCTCCGGAGGATTCTGCCTGCAGGCCCTGCAGTCACCGGGGGCTGGTGCCGGATTCCCGCAGCTTCACTTACTGAAGATTAGATTCGGGCCAAGAATTCTGCCCTCGGCTCTGCCCCTGCCCTGGGCCGGGGGTGGGGTGGGGGCTGTTTATTTTCCAACATCAAAGTGACGGTGTCATAGCCCCCCCCCCGCCCCCCCACGGGCACAGGGCTTCTGTTCTTTGGCATTCTTCAGACTTGCTCACACTTCCTTCGGGCTGGAGTTCTGTCCTGTGGGAACACTAGTTACGATGTTTTTCTTCTTTGTCTAAAAATACTCCGGGACACACACAACCTACTTCTCCCTCCCCCTGGGCTGGCTCAGCTGCCCTGGGCCGGGCTGCCTGCGGGGCGTGCTCCAGGCCAGCAAGCCCGGGCTGAGAGTGGGCAAGCAGGGGGGAGACCCCAGCCCCGGGGGGTTGCTTCTGCTTCACCTGGTGGAGACCGGGTGAGCACCAGCGGGGGCGGGGCGGCCAGCTCCCCAGACCAAGTGTTGGGGTGAGGGCCCGGTGGGGACCCAGGGACCCTCAGTCCCAGAGACAGCAAGGAGCGTGCATGGCACCCCAAAGCCTCTGAAAGGGGCTGGAGCGATAGCACGGCAGGGAGGGCATTTGCCTTGCACGCGGCTGACCAGGGTTCAATTCCCAGCATCCCATATGGTCCCCTGAGCACCGCCAGGAGTGATTCCTGAGTGCAGAGCCAGGAGTAACCCCTGCGCATTGCCAGGAGTGACCCAAAAAGCAAAAAAACAAAAAAAGCCTCTGAAAACATCGCTCTTGGGGTCCCCAGGGCTGGCTGTGTTCTACTGGACTGGGCAGCTCTGTGCCACCTGACTCGGTCCCAGTGGCCCCCAGCATTGTCATTCCCAGCCCGGCTGCCCCGTCACTTCCCCTGCACCTTCTCCCGCCCTGGCATGCCCTGTGACATTGTTCCTGAGTGTCCCTGGGCTTGCTGACGACGGGGATTGCTTTGTCCCTGTTCTCGCACACGGCCTGTGTGTTGATGGGACCGGCCGCCTTGCAGCACCGGCTTCTCCCAGAGTGGCCCAGGACAGCTGCCGGGACCCACCAAGCCCCTGCAGGTCAGAGGGACGGGCTAGAGGGGGCGTCAGAGGCCAGCTTCCGGCCTCATGTGGGTGTGTCATGGCCGCTGGGCTCAAACCCTGGTGGTGCAGATAGTCCTGAGCACTGAGCCAGGAGCAGGGCCTGAATATCGCTGCCTGTGGCCCATTCCCCGGCCCGCAAACAAAACAAATCAAAATATGGGTCCCGCCGCCACTCTAAAACACGGTCCCAGCCTCCAGGCGATGGCACTTTCTGCCCTCCTGGGAGCACCCCAACCGGGTCCCTTCCAGATCACACAGCCTTGGCACTATGCCTCTGGCACACTTAAAAGATGCAATTGCGCAGCTCTGTTCACAATAGCCAGAATCCGGAAACAACCCGAGTGCTCGAGAACGGACGACTGGTTAAAGAAACTGTAGTACATCTACACAATGGAATACTACACAGTCGTCAGGAAAGATGAAGTCATGAAACTTGCTTGTAAGTGGATGGACATGGCGAGTATCATGCTGAGTGAAATGAGTCAGAAAGAGAGGGACAGACATAGAGGGACTGCACTCGTTTGTGGAGTTAGAACATAATATGAGGCTGACACCCAATGACAGTAGACACAAGGGCCAGGAAGATTGCTCCATGGTTGGAAGCCTGTCTCATGAGCTGGGGGAGAAGGCAGCTGGGGTAGAGAAGGGGTCACTAAGTCAGTGATGATTGGAGGGATCACTCGGGGTGGGAGATGTGTGCTGAAAGTAGAACCAAACGTGATGGCCTCTCAGTATTGATATTGCAAACAATAATGCCCCAAGTAGAGAGAGAGTATGAGGGAAATTGTCTGCCATGGAGGGGGAGGGTAATACTGGGGACATGGGTGGTGGGGAATGTGCACTGGTGGGGGGATGGGTGTTCGATCATTGTATGACTGAAACTCAAACATGAAAACTTGTAACTGTATCTCACAGGGATTTAATTATTAAAAAAAAAAAAAACTGCAGCTACTGGGGAAGCCGCGGCTCTGAGAGGAATGACGCTCCTCTGAGACGCAGAAGCTGCAGACCCATCGCTGGTGGCTGGGCTGGGCTTCTGGGCTGCGTCGCCCCGTCTCAGAGCCCGCATCCCTGCTGCCTCTGCCCCCGCCCGCGCCAGCCTCCTCTTTGGACTGCGTCTCGCTGGCAGCCAGGGACTAAGCATCTGGGGTGCCCGAGCCAGAGTCCGCAGTGACTCCCTGGAGAGTGTCCGGGGCCTTTTCCATGCCCAGAAGGTGCTTCCCCTCAGAAGCCTTTGCTTATCTGCGTTCTTCTCCCCTGCCATGCTCGCCAGCTCCGGGTCGGTGGGAGATCAGTTAGCCCAGGCCTGGGTGTGCGAGGGGCAGAGGTGAGGTGGCCTTCCCCCCACGCCCACCTCTCGAGGCAGGAAACTCGCTCACTCTCTGCCTGAGTGCATAGAGTTAAGTCCATCGCTTCGAATTTCCTTACACAGGAGGAACATTTACGGACTGGAGCGATAGCACAGCCGGTAGAGTGTTTGCCTTGCATGCGGCTGACCCGGGTTCGATTCCTCCGTCCCTCTTGGAGAGCCCGGCAAGCTACCGAGAGTATCCTGCCCTCACGGCAGAGCCTGGCCAGCTCCCCGTGATGTATACGATATGCCAAAAATGGTAACAACAAGCCTCACCATGGAGACGTTATTGATGCCCACTCGAGCAAATTGATGAGCAATGGGGTGACAGTGGTAGCAGTGACAGCACCACCGCACGTGTGGCCAAGCTCCAGGAACTGGAACAAGTTGGTGATTTGGCGGCTTGATGGGGTTCAGTTGTGGAGCTGGGAAGTTCCTAAATCCGAGGGTGCCGGGTGGAGGTGGGGGTGCTGGGCCTCCCAGAGCGGGTGAGCGTGTGGGGGCCCGCACACTTTTTTTTTTAATTTTTTTAAAAATTTATTATATTTTTATTTTATTATTATTATTTTTTTGCTTTTTGGGTCACACCCGGCAATGCACAGGGGTTCCTCCTGGCTCTGCACTCAGGAGTGACCCCTGGCAGTGCTCAGGGGACCATATGGGATGCTGGGATTTGAACCCGGGTCGGCCGCGTGCAAGGCAAACGCCCTACCCGCTGTGCTATCGCTCCAACCCCTTAATTTTAATGAATCACCATGAGATACTGTTACAGACTTACAAACTTTCACGATTGCGTTTCAGTCATACAATGATGGAGCACCCATCCCTCCACCAGTGCCCATTCTCCTTCACCAGTGTCCCCAGTATCTCTCCCCCCACCCCCACCCTTTCCACCCCCCACCTCTGTGGCAGGCACATTCCCTCTTGCTCTCTCTCCTTTTGGGTGTTATGGTTTGTAGTCCAGGTACTACGCGGCCATCATGTAAGGTCTATAGTCTACTCTCAGCATGCATCTACTATCCCAAGCAAGCCCTCCGACCATCATTAACTTAGTGGCCCCTTCTCTATTCCAGCTGCCTTTTCCCCCAGCACATGAGACCAGCTTCCAAGTCACGGTGCAATCTTCCCGGCCCTTATCTCTACTGTGCTTAGGCGTTAGTCTCCTATTATGTTACTTTACATTCCACAAATGAGTGCAGTCCTTCTATGTCTGTCTCTCTCTTTCTGACTCATTTCACTTAGCATGATACTCTCCATGTTGATCCACCTATATGCAAATTTCATAGTTTCATCTTTTCTAACAGCTGCATAGTATTCCATTGTGTAGGTATACCAAAGTTTCTTTAATCAGTCATCTGTTCTCGGGCACTCGGGTTTTTTTTTTCCCAAAATTCTGGCTATTGTAAACAGTGTTGCGATGAACATACAAGTGCAGATATCATTTCTGCTATACTTTTTTGCATTTCCGGGATATATTCCCAGAAGTGGTATTGCTGGGTCAAATGGGAGTTCAATTTCTAGTGTTTTGAGAAACATCCATATTGTTTTCCAAAAGGGCTGAACCAGTCGCCATTCCCACCAGCAGTAAAGGAGGGTCCCCTTCTCCTCGCATCTGCACCAACACTGGTTGTTTCTGTTCTTTTGGGTGTGGTTCAGTCTCTGGGACCCACGCACACTTTTTTTAAATTGTATTGAATCACCATGTGGAAAATTACAATGCTTTCAGGTTTAAGTCTCAGTTATACAATGCTGAAACAACCATCCCTTCACCAGTGCCCATATTCCACCACACACACACACAAAAACAACAACCACCACCAAAAACCCAGTATACCTCCCATCCCGCCCCCCCAACTGATAAATTTCACTTTACTTTCTCTTTACTTTGGTTACATTCAATATTTCAACAAAAACCTCACTATTATTGTTGGGAGTTCTCCACTAGAGTCAAGAGATTGTTGTGAAGAGACATGAGCTATTGCGGCCGCGCGGTTTTGGATTTCTATATTTTAGCAACTAAGTCCAGGGAAATTTCTTCCAGATATTGGATCATTGCAAGCTTGTAACTCTCATCTGTGGTCCTCATAATATGGCACATAATATGGCAGCCACCACGCCCTTCACCCCTGGCAAGGAAAAAGGAGAGAGAGAGAGAGAGAGAGAGAGAGAGAGATACCTTTCCCCTCCTGGGCAGGCATGGGGCGGCGGCTTAGTTCTCAGTCTGGAGTCCAACACACTTTTAAGGGTCAGAGGTACTTGAGGTTTTTAACTGGAGAGGGAAACAATTAGGTTGAAGCTGTTTTACAATAGCTCTGCTCTGTATCAGAGTCAGATACAGGCAGATCGTTAGACACCCACACATACAGATTGTTACAATCTATAGATACTTACAGGTTGTTACAATCAGACACATGCAGGTTGTTACAATGAGATACATTTAAGTTGTTACAATCAGACACATGTAGCAACTTCGTTCCAACCAGACACATGTAAGTTGTTACAATCAGACACATGCAGGTTGTTACAGTCAGACTCCTCGGTTAGGGCACAGGGTGTCTGGAAATAGTGGGGCGCCTTGCTAGAGGGCCCCTCAGCCCGTCTTCTGGGGGCCTCAGGACACAGGGCAGGCCCCTAGGAGTGGGGCGCGCTCAGGCCGGGTGGGTGAGGGGGAGATGAGGCGCACCAGACTGCCCCATCCTTCTCCAGATGTGCGTGTCTCCGAGTCCCCGGCATAAATAAGCGTCTCCCAGCGGGCGGCTTATAAAGACTCAGCTCGTTGGTGCTCGCTCGTTGGTGACCTGGGGAGAGGCCAATTCCTGACGCCTCCTGAGAGGCGGGCAGCGAGAGGCCCTCAGGAGGAGGTGGTCTCTCTCAGAAGGGGGTTCTCCTGGGGACCCTGGAAAGAGGGGGAGAGGCGGGGAGAAGCCGTGCCAGGCGGGGGAGGGTCGGGGGGCACAGGTGTGTTCATTGTTCTTTTAGGCTGTGGTCACTCTGTCCCTTTGAAGTCGCTTCCTCTACTCTGAGCCCCCCTAATGCTCCCTGGAGAAACCCTCCCTAGGGCAGGAGGTTCATCCCATGCCTCAGACACATCCAAGAGTGACCGCGTGGTTAAACCGTCAGGACAGGCGCAGGGCTCAGCGGCCGGTGCTCCACGGGCGCGACCCAGCGGGAGGCTCTGTCTGGTCTCGCAGGGCCAGAGGGGCAGGGCGGGGGTGCCTCGGCCTCTCCCTGCTCGGGGGCCCCTGTCTGAGCCGGGCTCGGCAGGCTGGTCGAGGTGACTTTGATGCATATGCCAGAGACGGGCCATCCTAGAGAGACTCCCAGGCCCCGGCTTCCCACGGGCGCAAACAGCTGTTCTCCTCCTTGGTTTTCTGAAAGCCCAAGCAGGGTTTACTGTGTTTGTTTGTTTTTGTTTTTGTTTTCTTTTTGGGTCATACCCGGCGATGCACAGGGGTTACTCCTGGCTCTTCACTCAGGAATTACTCCTGGTGGTGCTCAGGGGACCATATAGGATGCTGGGAATCGAACCCGGGTTAGCCACGTGCAAGGCAAATGCCCTCCCTGCTGTGCTATTGCTCCAGCCCCAAGCAGGGTTTACTGTGTAGCAGGCGCTGGAGTCTTCATCTCCACCCTGTCCTGCACGGAGAGAATAGGCGTCGCTGAGCTGAAGTCGTCAGTGGGGTGGAAAGTCTCCCATGATGTTTCATTGGTTTGCTTGTTTGACTTGTTTGGGGCCACACGTGGCGGTGCTCAGGGGTCACTTCTGGTGGGGCTGGGGAGAACCGTGTGGGATCTAGGGGACTGAGTCTGGGTCTGCCTTGTGCAAGGCAAGCACCCTGCTTGCTGTATTGCTCCAGGATCAATCCTGGTGGAGTTTGGGATACTCTTTGGGGTGCTGAGGGTTGAACCCGGGCCGGCTGTGTGCAAGGCCAGCACCTTCCCCACCGTATTCCAGCCCCCCCTTATGTTTTTAAGTTAGGAACTACACATTGCGGGCCAGAGAGAACGCCGGGGTTGAGGCACACACCTTGCATGGAGTCAAGCCTCGTTCCATCTCCAGTTCCACACGGTGTCCGGAGCGTAAGGGCTTCCCGGGAGGCCCCTGGGCATGCTGGCCATCCCCAGCCGTCCCTGGCACCACAGGGCCGAGGCAGCAACACCACCTGTGGGCTGGTGCACTGGCCCTGGGCCAATAGCCAAGAATCACCGAGGGTCTCCAGACCTCGGGCTCCGGGGGCTCCCCCTTGCAGCATCTATGCTGAGAACATTCACATCCTCCGTGGTGTGGCTGAAGTGAGCGGCTGGACGCGTGTCTGCCTGGGACCCCCTGCACCCACCCTGCACTGGCCGCGGCGCCACTCACTTCCGATGGTTGGTTCGCTCTCCTGCTAGTCTCCGCGGCGTCTCAGCGGGTCTGTTCTGGCCGCACCCTGGCGGCAGGAACTCCCCCTCCTTTGCAGACGACAGAGCCGCCCTCCTGCTCTCCCAGGGCTCCTCCTGTGCCCACTGGACCTTTGGTCTCCTGGTGTGTGTGGGGGGTTCTCTTATCCCCCCCAGCCCGACATGGGACAGTCCTGCCGGGATGCACACAGGGACGCCCCCTCCCACCCCACCCCCCCCAATGCCGCTCTCTCATGAGCCAGAATGTCCCGGTGGCCACAGCCAAGCTGATGTGGCAGCCTCAGAGACGTCCACGAAATGGACAGTCTGACTTAAAGGCGGGCTCGGCCGGGAAAGTTGCTGCTCTTGAAACATCACCAGAAAAGACAGACGCCCCGGGGCAAGGCACCCCGCCCCAGGGCACTGCTCGGCACCTCTTGGAACTGTCTCAACCCCACATGCTGAAGACACCAGCTGGCCGGACAGAGCACTTTGATCCAGATTCTCCGGAGTCTGGGAGTCGCCCAGAGCCCAGCAAGCTACCGAGAGTATCCCGCCCGCACGGCAGCGCCTGGCAACTCCCCGTGGTGTATTCAATATACCAAAAACAGTAACAACAAGTCTCACGATGGAGACGTTACTGGTGCCCGCTCGAGCAAATTGATGACAACTGGACAACAGTGCGACAGTGCGACAGTTCCTCAGGACGGGAGAAAGTCGATGATCTCCTTTTTCACAGGCATTATAGAATCCTCTCTGAGATGCTTCATAGACGGCCTTGACAGAGATTGAGGATGGAGCCGACACAGTCGGAAACTCTCTCCTCACTCAGGTTTACAATTCCGGACCCTGCCTTAGGAACCAAGATGACAGTTTCTGTCCCAGTGCACATTAAAATGGGTAAAAATACTTCTTCAAAGCAGTTGTCTTCATAACCCAGGGTTTACTCCTGGCTCAGTGCTCAGGGCTCACTCTCGGTTCTGTGCTCAGGGATAACTCCTGGATCTGTGCTCAGGGCTCACTCCCGGTTCTGAGTTCAGGGCTGACTCCTGGCTCTGTGCTCAAGGCTGACTCCTGGCTCTGTGCTCAGGGGTGACTCCTGGCTCTGTGCTCAGGGCTGACTCCTGGCTCTGTGCTCAGGGCTAACTCCTGGCTCTGTGCTCAGGGCTGACTTCTGGCAGGCTCGGAGACCCGTATGGGACACCAAGATCAAACCTGGCTCTTGCAGGTGCCAGGCGAGCGCCTGCCCACTGCCTTCCCTCTCTGGTCCCAGAAACAATGTGGTTTTTCATCTGGTCGCAAATGACCCCCCAGAGCCAGCCCCAGAGCCCGGTCCCTGTCGCGCCAGGCGGGTGCCCAGCGGGTCTGGCTGTGGGAGTGTGAGGAGGCTGCCCTGGTGACGCTTTTCCTGCTTGTCTCCACGTCTGCCAGACACTCTGGGCACAGCCCTGTCCCGGTCTCAGCGGCTACCAGCTGGCACCCAACACAGACCCGGGCTGGAAGGAGCTGGAGTCCTGAAGGTGCTCTGGAGCCAGAGAGAAACGGAGACGCTGTTCCTCAGGAGACGCCGATGGACTGGGGAGACGGCGCTGGCCTTGGAGGTGGCTGACCCGGGTTCGAGTCCCAGCACTACCTAGGGTTCCTGAGCCTGACAGGAACGAGCCCTGGGCACAGAGCCAGGAGTCAGCCCTGAGCACTTCCAAGGGTGCCCCCCCCGCCACCCCCCTCCTCCACCAAGAGAGAACTCAGGCTTCTCAGGGGATTCCAGTGGAACCTCAAATCTTCCACAGAGCGCCCCAGACAGAATGGCCGCCTGGAGGGGATAGCACCGGACTCCAGGGTCACGCCCACGAACAGAAGCACCAAGCGTGGGCGGGCACTGACCCGACACAACCCTGTGGGGGAGGGACTTGGCCATCCGTCTCCCCCCATTCCACATTCCCAGGAACTGAGGAGCCGAGGGCCCCCAACTGTCCCAACACCAGGAACCAGGGAGCCCGGGGTCTGGAGGCTACGGAGCCGCCCCCACTCTTGGTCTGCTGCCCCTCCCTGGGCAGAGGCGGGGCCTCCCGCCAGCTTCTGGCACTCCCTCCTTCTCGGGCCGGGAAGCATCGCCTGCTTTTCTTGGGGGGGGGGCACGGTGGGCTTGGGACCACAGTCAGCGGTGCCCGGAGGCTGCTCCCTGCTCTGTGCCCAGAGGTCACTCCCCGTGCTGCCCCAGGACTGTGCCTGGGCCCATGGCAGGGGTGGCTGCGGGCAAGGCGGGCGCCTTGGCCCGTGCTGTCTCTCCCGCCCCAGATGGCATCATCTCACCCGTGCTTCCTGGTCTGCACACCTGTCCGGTCTACGGCAGTGTCTGTGCACCAGGAAGCTCATTTCAGTAAATGTCTAACCGCGGCCTGGATCCTGGTCTCCCAGCATTTCCTGTGAAAACACGCATGCTCACCGTGTGTCAGCCCTCTCCTGTGTGGAACCTTGTGATACGGACTGGAGCAAACAGAGCGGAAGTAGGGAATTCCTTCCCCGTGTGGTTCTTCCCTCCCTTCCTCCCTTCTTCCTCCCTTCCTTCTCTCCTCCTTCCTGACTTCCTCCCTCCCTCCTTCCCTTGCTTCCTGACTCCCTCCCTCCCTCCCTTTCTCTCTCCCTCTCCTCCTTCCTTCCTTCTCTGGCTCTGCGCTCAAGGATCTCTCCATCTCTCCTGGTGGTGCTCGGGGATGCCAAGTCCTTTAACTCCTGTACTCTCTCAGGATCAACTCAAGTTTTATTTTTCAGTCATAATTATATAAATTACGTAAAGGCAACTCAATTATTACTATGCATAATTGCTATTTTATATCAGCTACTTTTAAATCTCATGTTCCTTTATATGGAAAATATGAATAGTTTGAAAATCTCTCCAGGGCTAACTCCTGGCACAAAGATAACGATGACGACGACAATGCTAGTGAGGTGGTGGCGGTGCCAGGCCAAGCCCGAGAGCGGGTGAGGAAACTGCTCAGTGACACGCCTCTCGTGACAGAGTTTGTTTTTCCTCACAATGTCCCTTCTGTCCCTGTGGGTTAATTTTGGACATTTCATTTTTTTTCTAAAGAAATTTACTCTTACAAAACTCTAAACACTTGAGCTTTAATAACTTCTATTTCTTAGTCTTAGGAGGTTTAAGACTGGGCAGTCTTAATTGGGAGGCAGGAACAGCATGGCATTCTGTTTTGCACCAGTTTTTACATATCTGATGCTCAAAATCAACCTCCAGTTCACAGACCACGAAAGTAGACCTGAGTTTTGTTTTTTTTTGGGTTTTTTTTGCTTTTTTTGGGTCACACCTGGTGATGCACAGGGGTCACTCCTGGCTCTGCACTCAGGAATTACCCCTGGTGGTGCTCAGGGGACCATATGGGATGCTGGGAATTGAACCCAGGTCGGCCGTATGCAAGGCAAACGCCCTACCCGCTGTGCTATTGCTCCAGCCCTGAGTTTTTTGTTTTAAGTCCTTATTGAGTTGACATGCTGCGTGATACTGTCACTGATAGCTCCATGCTTATATCATTTCTTTTTTTTTTTCCATTTTGGGTCATATTTGGAGATTCTCAGAGATTACTCCTGGCTCTGCACTAGGAATTACTCCTGTCAGTGCTCAGAGGACCATATGGGATGCTGGGAATTGAACCCGGGTTGGCCGCATGCCAGGCAAATGCTCTACCCGCTGTGCTATCGCTCCAGCCCTGCTTACAGCATGTGAATACCACATCCACCCCCAGGCACCCTCCCTCCCCTTAGACCCCCAAGGCCTCCCTACCTCCAAAAGCTGTTCTGTGGACCAGCCTCTAGTTCTATTTCTTTGGGTCACTGTTTGCTCCCTCACTGTGTGTCTCTAATCCCACCCACCACAGAGATCAACCTGTATCAGTCCCTTCATTCTGACTGACTCCACTCAGCGTGCTCTCCTCAGCAGATTGCATTCCTGTGTCCATTTTTACGGCAGCACAGTATTCCGCTGTGCGTGTGTGTGTGTGTGTGTGTGTGTGTGTGTGAGTGTGTGTGTGCGCATAATTTCTTGATCGGTAATTGGGCATTTGGGTTGTTCCCTGATTCTTGTACTAAGCACTGCATTGTGCACATAACCTTTCAAATAAATGTTTTTGTGCTTGGGGGGTCGCAGCCAAGAAGTGGTATCACTGTGGCCAGAGTCTTATGCTTAGTGTAAAATAAAGCAAAATTTCAGTTCAGAAAGCTACAGAGCCAGCCTATATTTGATTACTTTCAGTAAGGGTCTCTGACTTGTATTTATTAATTTTAAACATTTTACTCACTTTTGTTTTTTTGAATTAATTTGTTTCTGTTTGGGGGCCATACCCAGCTCTGCTCCGGACTTCTTCCTGGGCCTGTGCTCAGGGAACCTTGTGGGGATGACACCAGCTTAGCTTTGTACAGAGCAAAGGCCTGACCTGCTATACTCTTTCACCAGCCCATGGAGCTATAATATTTTTTTGCTTTTTGGGTCATACCCGGTGATGCACAGGGGTTACTCCTGGTTCTGCGCTCAGGAATTTCTCCTGGCAGTGTTCAGGGGACCATATGGGATGCTGGGAATCGAACCTGGGTTGGCCGCGTGCAAGGCAAATGCCCTCCCCGCTGTGCTATTGCTCCGGTCCCTGGAGCTATGATTTTAATAATCAATTTTCGCTTATTTTCCTGGAAAATAGAGCCAGAAAGTGCATTTCAAGTGGCCAGTTATTCCGGTTTTCCCATGATGAGAGGAGTTCCTTGGATTCAGGATTTTCAGAGTTAAACCAAGAAAGTCCCAGAAAAGCAGGGTTGACTTGGTCATGACACAAGTGTACACACAGAGCCCAGAACTGAGTAAACACCAGCGCTGGGTCACTGTAGTCGCCGTTGTTTGCTGATTTCCTCTCCCGTAACAAACGCACGCGAGGTCTCCGTGCATCGGTGCAGTTTCCTCAGCCTCCCTGAGGTCTCTCACTGGATTGTGCTGAAAGGAGAAAAATATGTAGCATGCCCCAAAGAGTGCCGAGTTGTTTAACGCTTACAAATTGCTGTGGAATCCTTCGATGAAAACATTCAGTGGCTGTAAAGGTTCCTTTCCAATATTATTCTTGCATCGTTCGGAGGGACTCGGCCAGGGCTCAAAGCACCTTACTGACTGGACAGAGGATCACGTGACCATTTCTGAGGTTCTGCAATTCCCAGGGATGTTCATTCGCAATAGTTACAGAATACGGAAGTAGTTTATAGCAAATGGTTCTTTTCAAAAATTATCAAGGAAAGGGGCTGGAGCAATAGCACAGCGGGGAGGGCGTTTGCCTTGCATGCAGCCGACCTGGGTTCAATTCCCAGCATCCCATATGGTCCCCTGAGCACCGCCAGGGGTGATTCCTGAGCGCAGAGCCAGGAGTAACCCCTGTGCACCGCTGGGTGTGACCCAAAAAGAAAAAAAATTTATCAAGGAAGGAAGGTAAATGGTCCAGTGCCTTTGGGCAGGAAAGAGGTGGTGGCATGTAAAGGAAGCTGCCGGCTTCTGTCTGAAAACAAAACCAAACCATTGCAACTAAGGGCTCCTTTAGGAAAGAGGGTCATTTCTATCATAGGAGCCCAGGCAAATGCACCTTTGTCAGATAAAATTAGTTCTGGGTACTGAAAAGGCCTTGTTTTTCCGTTGACAGGTACTCTAGCTTTTTCCCAGGGCCAAGTAGGGACTACCTGAGATAAAGCCCTGTCAGGTTTGGGTGGAGCGGAAAGATTCCCTTGTGTATAGATTTGTCCTTGGTGGGGGGCCACACCCAGCAGTGCTCACTGCTGACTCCTGGCTCTGTGTCTCTATCCAGAGGCCACTCCTGGGGGGTCTCGGGATACCCTAAGGGGCCGTCACCTGGGTAGGCTGCAAGGCAAGCTCCCTGCTTCCTCTCCTATCTCTCGGCCCCTCTGGGTGTTTCTTTACTTTTATTTTATTTAATTTTTCTGTTCTGGGCTTCATTCTGGCTCTGCACTCAGGGATCACTCCCGGTGGGCCCAGGGGACCGTCTATGGTGCCACGGCTGGAATCTGGATCAGCCTCATGCTAGGCGAATGCCTTCCCCACTGCGCTGGTGCTCCGGCCCCCCTGTGTATATTTCTTAACCAGAATATCTCCTCATAACCACAGAACAATGATACAAATCCAAATGTTTGTCTGATAAAAACCATATATTTGATTCCCCTCTTTCCCCCAATATTCTCCCAATATTTGGACATCTCCCAAATATTCTTTCTAGCAAATAGTCACATTCTTGTCAAGGCTCCGAGGGGAGGACTGACGTTGCACTCGGCGGATCCCTTCCGAACCCGTTGGGAAAGCTCAGCCCAGCTGGTCTAGTATTCCCTACTGTTGTCGCGGTGTGATGTGCTCCGCCCCCGGGCCACATGCCCGGCGCCCCAGCGCAATAATCAGAGGTTTCTTCCTGGTCACACTGAGGGTAAACAGGGTAGTACCCAAGTGACATGACCTCCCACAGCAAACAGGGAGCGATGCGTTTTACTGAACTGCAACGTAACGAGGCAGCGGCCCAGAGCTGGGGAGAGAGGTCAGCGGGGAAGGAACTCGGGGTTGGTCCCCATGGACCCCCGGCTCTTCCAGGCAAGCGCACCCCCAGTCTGCTGGGCTGAGTAACAGCAGAAGTGGCCCCTGAGCACACACACACACACCCCAAGAAAAAATAACGTGACTTACTCTGGGCAGAGAACATGGCCCACGGGTTTTTGGCTCTAGGCATGATCCAAAGCCCTGAAAAATGATTCTCCCCCCAACCCCAACCCCGCTCCTCACTGTGACTCTACCACAGGGGCTGCGGAAACAACACCACACAGACGTCAGCACAAGATTTGGGGCTAGATTGTCACTGCTAGGCCCTAGCAATGTTAGCGGGTCACAGGGTCTTAAACTCAAAGCAAGAGCATGGAGCAGGGGCTGGAGCGATAGCACAGCAGGTAGGGTGTTTGCCTTACACGTGGCCGACCCGGGTTCGATTCCCAGCATCCCATATGGTCCCCCGAGCACTGCCAGGAGTGATTCCTGAGTGCAGAGCCAGGAGTAACCCCTGTGCATCGTCGGGTGTGACCCAAAGAGAGAAAAAAAAAGAAAAAAGAAAAAGAGCATGGAGAGTCCCCAAACCATGCCACTGCCAAACCACCAGCCTCTCTTGGTGGCTATTTGCCACAGGCTTATTTCATGCCCAAATCCAAGCTGGAAAGTCGCTGTGGAGTGAGATGACTCGTACCAGCCGCCTTGTCAGCCCAGCCTGCGGGACTCGCGACAGGCTTTCCCAGGACAGACTCCACAATTCCCCCCACTCTGCTCCAGACAGACCATTTTTTTTAAAAAACACAAATTTGCCGTTCCCCCTCCACTAAGAAGCTTCCTGAGCTGTCTGGGACCGCAGCAGAGATAAAATCCCTCAGTCTGGCTCACGGGTCCCTGCATGACCTAATCAGAAAAAAAAATCGATGTTTTCAAAGATCTATTTGGGTTACTTCCTCCAGGAAGCCAGGTCAGCAAAAGCTGCACGAGGCTAACCTCTTCCTGACCTTGGGGAGAAGTGGAGGCAAATCCACATCCTCTCCCCGACCCGCGTCTCCAGCCAGGAGCATCCAGCGGACGCCATCGTGACTGAGCTGCATGGGGGGTGACTTTGCCTGTCTAGGACCAGCTCAATTTTCTGACTCAAACAGGCTGGTTGGCACCGACTGCCCCACCTTCCCCACAGGGTAGAAGGGCAGAGGCGGAGCTCAGGCTGTGTGTGGGATGGAGCCCCTGCCCAGGCCCCTGCAGCACTTGGCCCCTGGCACACCTGCAGAGCTGGTTCCCCCGGGCATCTGCTTTCCTTCCTTCCACAGCCCCCTGATGCAGCCCCAGGGACAGGCCTCCTCCCGGGCCCCACCGACAGAGGAGGGGCTTGAGGAAGCGAACATCATCAAGGTATGAAAGGAAAGACCCGGCATGTGACCCAACACGGATTGAGCGGGCACGGGGACTTGCCTCCCCCTGAAGACGCTCGTGCTAGGGTCTTGGTTCCACTTCACAATGTCGACGGCTCGGGCGGAGGTGAGGGCCAGGGCAGTGCCCTGAGAGCGGCCAGGAGTGGTGGAGCGCTTGCTGCTCCAGGCGGACCCGTACTTGGCATCCAGTCTGGAAGTCTGCGATGTTGGTCTTGTAACTGACGTTCACAAGTGGGAACATCATCGAGAAGTTTAGTCATTTTAATCTTCTTAACATAAAAAAAAAAACCTTGTGCAAATAGCGGTTGAAAGCAGGAACTATGAATATTGAAAATCTCAGAAAGGAACCAATTTCTTCTGTGATTGGGAGGTAAATGGCAAATGTAAATATACGGGTGTCAAAATATCATACAAGGGGCTGGAGCAATAGCACAGCAGGTAGGGCGTTTGCCTTGCACGCGGCCAACCCAGGTTCGATTCCCAGCATCCAATATGGTCCCCTGAGCACCGCCAGGAGTAATTCCTGAGTGCAGAGCCAGGGATAACCCCTGTGTGTCTCCAGGTGTGACCCAAAAAGCAAAAAAAAAAATCATACGAGGGAATCAGAGAAGGTACATTAAAAAATCCTGAATGTGGAGCGGGTGGGATTGTCCACGGGTTCCGGTGTGTGCCTTGTGTGTGGTCGAGCAAATTTGGATCCTCAATAGACCCCATTTCATCGGTCCCCTGGTGCTCTCCAGGAGTGACTCCTGTGTCCTGAGCTGGCAGTGAGCCCTGAGCACAGAAGGGCCTGGCCCCCAAGTCAAACTAAACCAAAGAGTTCATACTGTGAGTCAGCCTTTGCTCAGTCTAAGTTCCACAAGGCTGTCATTGTCTCACACACACATAATATACATTATTGTGATAAAATTCATGCAATGCAATTTTTTTGTTTGTTCTTTGGGGCCACACCTGGTGATGCTCAGGGCTTATTTCTGGCTCAGCACTCAGGGGTCACTCCTGAAAGACTTGGGGGGACAATATGGGGTGCCCGGGATTAATCCCTGGGTCCGCTGTGTGCAAGGGAATTGCCTTACCCACTGTACTATTTCTCCAGCCGCTCATGCAACATACTTAAAAAATATATATTTACAATACAAACTGACTCCCAGGGCTGGAAAAATGCTCCCTCAGTGAATGTGGATGAATGCTTAATGTCAATACAGGTCACTTTTATTAATTAAAGTGTAGAAATTATTTAATATGCCTATATTATCAGAAGGACTGGAGTGATAGCACAGTGGGTAGGGCATTTGCCTTGCACATGGCTGACCTGGGTTTAATTCCTCCGCCCCTCTCTGAGAGCCCGGCAAGCTACCGAGAGTATCCCGCCCACACGGTAGAGCCTGGCAAGCTCCCCGTGGCATATTCGATATGCCAAAAACAGTAACCACAAGTCTCACAATGGAGACATTACCGGTGCCAGCTTGAGCAAATCGATGAATAATGGGACGACAGTGTTACAGTGCATATTATCAGAAAATATTATAATGTCTTGCACCTTTCTTTTTTTAAAGATTGTCAAGATTTTTTTTTATGAGGTAGAGAAAGGAAATTGTAGTGTCTTGAATATGGCTGGTGTTTTGCACACGTGTGGTGGCCGTTATTTGACTGCCAAATGTCTCTGGGTTTTTCGTCTCCTGGAAACACCAGCGACTGCACCACAGCCCCTCCTCATTCTCGTGCGTCCTGCCCCCCTCTGCCTGTGGCTGGCTGGATCTCTGCTTTCGATGCTCCTGTCTCTGCTTCCTGCGTGGAGATTAGCGGTGCTCACAGGGTGCTCGCTCATGGGCCTCGGACCCTGCGTGATTCTGAGGGGCAGAATTTCACTGTCCGCCTGCCCTGGTGGAGCAAAGCCATCGAACCATCCTCACCACGAAAGCAGGCAGGGACGTGTGGAGCTCGGGTGTGGCGGGTCCCTTCCCTGACTGTAACACCAGGTGAGACACTTCCCTGGGCACTGGGAATTCCGGACTCCTGCGCAAACCAGTAGAAATCCTCGAGCTTGGCTTGCTCCAGTTTGACCTCTGGCACAGCAGACGGATCCCCCGGCACGGCCAGAGCGATTCCTGAGCACAGAGCCGGGAGTAAGCCCTGAGCACCGCGGGATGCGTCCACATCCCTCCAGACCCCTCAATTAATAGCAAGTAGACAAGGTCCAAGCAAGCAAGCGAGCTCTGGCAGAGATTTTTTTTTCTCTTTTCCTACATGTAAATATCACCCAAAAAAATTTCCCTAAATGCAGAGAATCCATTTGATCCATAGTTAACAAAAAAGGGGGGTTTCCATTTAGAAACGTGCTTTTGCAATACCACAATTTCTCAATTATTGGTAGAACGTGGCACTGTCATTCCGTTATTCATCGATTTGCTCGAGTGGACACCAGGAATGTCTCCACTGTGAGACTTGTTGTTACTGTTTTTGGCATATCGAATACGCCACAGGGAGCTTGCCAGGCTCTGCCGTGCGGGCGGGATACTCTCCATAGCTTGCCAGGCTCTCTGAGAGGGACCAAGGAATTGAACCCGGGTCGGCCACATGCAAGACAAAAGTCTTATTGGTACCAGTGGCAATATTCTTTTTTTTTTTTTTTTTTTGCTTTTTGGGTCCCACCCGGCAATGCACAAGGGTTACTCCTGGCTCTGCACTCAGGAATCACCCCTGGTGGTGCTCAGGGGACCATATGGGATGCTGGGAATCGAACCTGGGTCGGCTGCGTGCAAGGCATACGCCCTACCCGCTGTGCTATCGCTCCCACCCCCCCCCCCCAACCAGTGGCAATATTCTTATGTTGAATTCGGTATCAGTAGGGCCTGAGTTCTGTACCAGCTTATACGCTCTCATCCTTAACGCTCACAGTGGGCCCAGAGGTGCCTATAATTCAGACTGGTGTTCCCCGTGTTCTCTGCAATATGAGACGTGTGCATTTCCGTTTACAAAGTGCTTGCAGGGCAAGTCATCATATTTCATTGTTGCATTTTACAGACGAGAAAAGGAGGACTTGAGACAGCCACTCTGACCCAGACAGGACCGTGCTGCCCAAGACAGACTCATGCCTTTGGCATACAGCGCCCACGAGGCCGTGCTCGGCAGGGCCTTAAAGGAGCGTGAGAAGACGGCGAGGCGGAGTCTCTGGCTCACCCTTTCCAGGCTTCTGATTTGCATGGGCTCGGCTAGACCTTGGCAGGTTTCACACCCTCAGCAATAAAGCGCCAGCAGTTCCGACGGCTGGTTAAACTTTAAAGCAGAATTGATCAGAGGCCGGTGCTTCCGGGCTGACGGAGCACTTAGCAGAAGGCAGCCCCGGTGAGGGCTCTGAAGGCATTTGCTGTGTGCCCAGTGGAATGGCCCGGGAAGGTGCCCTGGAGCCCAGGGAACAGAGCCGCCGGCCCCACACAGTCCAGAGCACGCAGCAGCTTCAAGAGTCGGCGACGCGAGCAGAGGAACAGGCCCAGGACTGCTCGTCCAAGTCGCAAGGCCTGCTCTTATTTTCTTTATCACACCAACCCCGCTTGTGCTCCACTAAACACACACACACACACATGCACACACACGCACACAAGCACACACACGCGCACACACATGCACACACAGGCACACACGCACAGACATGCACACACACATGCACACATACGCACACACAGGCACACATGCACACACACATGCACACACACATGCACACACAGGCACACATGCACACACACAGGCACACATGCACACACACATGCACACACAGGCACACATGCACACACACAGGCACACATGCACACACACAGGCACACATGCACACACACATGCACACACAGGCACACATGCACACACACAGGCACACATGCACACACACAGGCACACACACACGCGCACGCATACATACATGCACACACCACACAAATGCAGCTGGGGTGTGGCTGAGCAGAGAGCACTTGCCCTCCATGGGGGAGCCCCCGATGGGTGGGGGTGAAGAGTGGGTTTGCCCCCAGGAGGCCGCACTCACCCATTGCCTCCTGTCGACGATCAACCCACTTTATAGGCGAGTCTTGGTCGCCTTTTGTGTCAACACTACTTGGGACATTTTCCTTTCACTTGGGGTTTGGGCACCAGCCCCTTGAGCACCTCCCCTGCCTGCTTTTGACTTTCCCCACACAACTGCTCTGGTGCGCCCAGCACGGCTGGTGCGGGGAGGGCCTCTGCCTTGTCTTAGTTGTGGGGCTGAACAGTGCTGCCGAAACCTTTCTGGATGGTTCTCACACCCGCAGGGCCAGTGCTCACCTCTGAGCTCCCGCTCTCTGGAGAGCAACTTCGCTCACGGCTCTGGGCGTGGCCTTCTCCAGCTCACTGGAAGCACTGGCGCGGCCTCTCGGCACTAACGCTGGCGCTTTCCAGGGTGGGGTCGGGGGCAGGCGACTTCAGACATTCGAGCAGTTCCTCTGGATCCACACGGCATGGTTTTGTGTTTTGGGGAGAGAGTGTGGGGTGTGTTGTGTGACCAGCTTGGTGCTGTGGGAGAGGGGCCCAGGGTGCGGGGCTGCAAGCACACACCTTCCGCCTTTCACTCTCTCTCACCCTCTTCTTGCCTCTTTCCTTGACTTGGAATCTGGTTGGCTGCTTTGGCCACGTGTGGTGGGGGTGACGGAGGGGAGGGTAGGTACGTACCTGCAGCTCTGTGTTCAGTTTCATCATCTGTAAATTGGCCCGTTCCTGCCACTTTGGCTTATTGCATTCATTTCTTTATCTTTTAAAATGATAACTTTGTTAATCTGAAAAAAAAAATCCTTATATTCAAAACCCCGAATTACACGTAGGAGTGATTATGTACTTGACCTGCAATCGGTGGTGAATAGGAGGGCCAGGGAACCTTGAATGGGACTCGGCTGTGAGCTTCACATGTTTCTTCTTTCTTTAGGTTTATTATTTTTTCCTTTCATAGTTTTTCTAAGCAGAGAGCATTGTTCATTTGGTTTCACGTTTTTTTTTTTCTTGTTACATGCTCTTAAAGCAATAAATGAACCTCCAAACATTGCTAAGGCTCTTATAGTTGTAAAGCTGCACAGAGAAAAGCAACTTTATTCCCTTCGCAAGCGTTTTCCTAACAGTTTCCATCTATTAGTATGACACCCACCCCCACCATTCACTGGCCCCTCAGAGTGGGCCGGCCCGGAGAGCCAGGGCAGCGCCAAGGAGCCCCGTGCCGGGGAAGCTTGCAGCCCCACAGGCTGGATCAAAGCCCGGGTGGACTCTGAGCTGCACACCAGGACTGGGCTCGCTCTTTCTGCTCTACAACCGTCGCTGTCTTCCTACATTTGACAGAGCTTTGGGAAACAGGGAGTAAGTGAGCAATAAGGCATTAAAAGTCATTACTGGGGCTGGAGCGATAGCACAGCGGGTAGGGCGTTTGCCTTGCATGGGGCCGACCCGGGTTCAATTCCCAGCATCCCAGATGGTCTCCTGAGCACCGCCAGGGGTGATTCCTGAGTGCAGAGCCAGGAGTAAACCCTGTGCATTGCCAGGTGCGACCCAAAAAAAAAGCAAAATAAATAAATAAATAAATAAAAAGTCATTATTATTTTTCAGTTAATAAAATGACAAGGGCCTGTTGTATTTCACCCTTACTACCTGGTCTTTAATGTAGTATCTGAGAGATATTAGATTAAAGCCAGTTTAGAAGACCTATAAATAACCTGCAATTCAGGTCAAGAGCTCTTATCTCGAGGCGCAGGGCAGCTGCCCCCATTGGATGAATTCCACCTCCAGCACCATATATATAAAAATGAAATTTATTATTCTGAGCTCATTATAGATTAAAAAAATCCAGGTGTAGGATGTACTTCATGATAGAGCATATCCCAAGCATGTGTGAGGTCCAGGGTTTGGTTCCCAGAACCACATTTTAAAAATACACAAGGAATGGACACTCAGGACTTGCCATTTGATTAAGAAATATATCAACGGAAAATACAGTCTGGAGATAAAATAACTGTCTAATTCCATCGGTCAAAGGTTTATGTTATCACTATTAAATATGATTTATGATCATTTCCTCCAAACCTCCATCGCTTGGGGCAGGAGCGATAGCACAGTGGGTAGGGCATTTACCTTGCATGCGACCAACCTGTGTTCGATTCCCAGAATCCCACAGGGTCCTGGGAGCACCACCAGGAGAAATTCCTGAGTGCATGAGCCAGGAGTAACCCCTGTGCATTGCCAGGTGTGACTCAAAAAGAAAAAAAAAAAACCAAAACCAAAACCAACAAACTTCCATCTCGTCTCTTCACACCATTCCCCAAGAACAAAGTTCTGTATAGTAATACCTCATCACCAGAAAAATTAACAACAAAACATATTTATACTATGCATATTTTTACATATATGTGTATATTCTGAACCCTAATAGTCTATGTCTCATTCTGAGTGTATTCAGTACAACGAGCAAGCCTGTGCCTTTGCCCTCAGTAGAGATTGTGAACATTCCTTTTCGGTGGCTTATTAATTTATTTCTTTTTGGGTCACACCTGGCGATGCACAGGGCTGACTCCTGGCTCTGCACTCAGGAATTACTCCTGGCGGTGCTCGGGGCACCATATGGGATGCTGGGAATCAAACCTGGGTCATCTGCGTGCAAGGCAAACGCCCTCCCCACTGTTCTATTGCTTCATCCCTTCATGGCTGATTTTTAAAAAAGCTTTATTTGGGGCTGGAGCGATAGCACAGTGGGGAGGGCATTTGCTTTGCACGCGGTCGACCCGGGTTCAATTCCCAGCATCCCATATGGTCCCCTGAGCACCGCCAGGAGTGATTCCTGAGTGCAGAGCCAGTAGTAACCCCTGTGCATGGCCAGGTGTGACCCAAAAAAGCAAAAAATAAAAAAAAAATAATTAAAAAGCTCTATTATGCTTCTGTGATTTATAATACTGTTAATCTGTTAGTGGTGGTTTCCTGTGCACATAATTCCAACATAACACCCCTCACCAGTGTACCCACCTCCGTCCCTCAAGAATCCCAAGGACTCCCAAGCTCATGCCCCTCCCCCAGCTCAATCTCCAGGTTCTCCTTTGGCCTTTGTTGATACCTTGCTGTGCATCTTTAAGCCCTAGGTATGAGAAAGATGATTCTGTATTTTTCCTTCCTTTCAACTGCCTTCACTCAACATGATATAATATAGTTTCATCCACACTGCTGCAAATCACATGATTTTGTCCTTAGAGCTACAGAATACTCCACTATGTGTAGATACCACAACTTCCTGTTCCCTTCATGTGTAGTGGGGAGTATGGGTTGCTTCCGTATCTTAGTTATTTTACTAAGTGATGCAGTGAACATAGGTGTGCATGCATCGAAACCGTGTACTTTCCCTATCTCATTGAAGTGGTGGCGGATATCTTGTAAAATATTGTAGTAGGGCTGGAGCAATAGTACAGCGGGTAGTGCGTTTGCCTTGCATGCGGCTGACCCGGGCTCGATTCCTCCTTCCTTCTTGGAGAGCCCGGCAAGCTACCGCGAGTATCCTGCCCACACGGCAGAGCCTGGCAAGCTTCCCATGGCGTATTCCATATGCCAAAAACTGTTAACAACAAGTCTCACTTGGAGATGTTACTGGTGCCTACTCGAGTAAATCGATGAGCAATGGGATGGCAGTGACAGTGACAGGGCTCAATCTCATTGAATACATTAATAAAAAAGCAAATATATAACTATCAGTTACCTGTGACTGTCCAACAAATCACCCTCCAGATCAGTGACATACAACAGCAAACCATCTCGGAGTTTCTGCGGGGCAAGTCCCCAGCCTGACTCAGGGGAGGCTCCCGGCCGGGGAGCTTCCTCCAGGCCTTGACCAAGGTGTCAGCGGGCTGCTGCCGTCTCCCTGCTCCCTGGGACAGAATCTGCTTCCAAACTCACACATGCTGTTGGCACTATTCAGTCCCTGTGGGTTCTCGGATGGAGGGTCTCTGTCCTGGGTGGGTTCCGGTCTCCATCAAGCGGGTCACGGTCTGGAGACCAGCTTCCATCGGAGTGAGACAAGTGCTTGAGTCCCTTGGTAACCTGTCCGTGGGAGACATCCAGCATCTCTGCTGTTCCATCTGGAGAACCCGGTCACCAGTCCAGCCCACACTCAGAGGCCGGGGTTGTCCCGGATTGGCATATATATATGTATATATATATACATATATATATACCAATATATATACCATATATATAGATAGACAGATATTTAGATAGATATAGATGGGACTGCCACGACCCACGCAGCTAGTGGAATGTCAGCCCAGAGAGGGAACGAGAGCTGCAAAGACGGGGTAGGGAAGACTGTATGGCGCATACAGTGACTTTATTGCAAAGCCCATTGGCTTTTATAGTATAAAAGCACTGTTGTCCCTTTGTTCATCGATTTGCTCGAGCGGGCACCAGTAACGTCTCCATTGTGAGACTTGTTACTGTTTTTGGCATATCCAACACGCCACAGGTAGCTTTCCAGGCTCTGCCGTGCAGGGGGGATATTCTCAGTAGCTTGAGGGGCTCTCCGAGAGGGACGGAGGAATCGAACCCAGGTCAGCCCTGTGCAAGGCAAACGCCCTACCCGCTGTACTACTGCTCCAGTCCTTGCTATTGCTCCAGTCCTAAATAAACCTTTTATAGTATGCAGTAGACAATGCGTGGGAAAGCCGAGGGTTACAAGTTGGGCAGGCTACGCCGTCTGTTATTCTGTTTTGCAGCTGCGCATGCGGGAAGTTCCTTGAACTTTCTTGGCACAACAGGGCAGGAATGAGAATGTGGCTTCTGGCCCGGCCAAGGCGGACCAGGTGCAGCCTTCCCTTCGGCCCCCTTGTTAGGGTCAACCGCCAGGGTGTGGTGCTCCCACACACCAAGTGTTTCCCCTGCTCATTCCCTTCTCAGGGAAAACCAGCAGGGGCGACCAAGGCCCGTCCCCAACAGGGCACCGCTGGGATCTCCCTGATCCTGCCAACCACAGGGCTTGGTCAGGAATGTACTTCTTAGTAGTATTTTGATAATCGTGTATGAACACAACCCATTTCCCTTCTAGTCCTGGGTACTTGTTTGCAATCAAGAACAACTCTATTCCAGGGGCTGGAGTGATTGTACAGCAGATTGGGTGTTTGCCTTGCATGCGGCCGGCCCCGGTTCGATTCCCAGCATCCCACATGGTCCCGAGCACCACCAGGAGTAATTCCTGAGTGCATGAGCCAGGAGTAACCCCTGTGCATCATTGGGTGTGACCCAAAAAGAAAACAAAAAACCAAAAAACACTATTCTGGAAAAAGTCCCTTGGTTTCACCAAACTTCCTAAAGAACACACTCTCATTAGCTTCAAGCTAGGAATCTCCAACAACTTCCTGGGGGGATTGGTCTAGAATGGACAGTTTCAGTTTCAAAACTGGAGGTCAAAGTTGCAGCCTACCACAGCCTCCTTTAGATCCCGACATTGGTCCACAGAACCCTGGTGCCATGAAAACGATCTGATGCCTCTGGCCGCATCGGTCTGCGGTAGAAGACTCTGACCCGCCCATGTGTATGGTGGAGAAAAGGCCCGTCAGACACATTTGATCAGAAATAAACTTCCTTCGCTTCCATTGTTCTATGTCATCTGGGTTAACAAAATGATCCAAAGACCGATGTGATCAAACATGACAGTCTCTCGGTATCTGTACTGCAAACCATAATGCTCAAAAGCAGAGAGAGGAAGAGGGAAATTGCCTTGGAGGCAGGGGTGGGTGGGGTGAGGTGCGGGAACACTGTGGAGGGATGGGTGTTTGGTTATTGTATGAAACCCAACCGTGAAAGCTGTATCTCATGTAACTGCATCTCATGGTGATTCAATTAAAAATTATTAAAAAAAAAAACCCATAAAACGAAGCCAGAGGCGGAGATGACTGCCCCAAGAATGCTCGGGCCAGTGCTCCCAGCCGATCCCGCGGAGAGCAGAGCCTACAGGGCGGCTGACCCCAATGGAGCGCGAGGATCGAGGCAATTTTCACGTGCAAAACAAGCCATGAATTTAAAAAATAAAAAAAAGTGCCCCTGAAACGCTCTGCACGTGCCACTGCGCTGGTGACCGGGTGACGGTCTCGGAAAGCAGGTCTCCGCGGCGACGGCACCGGCTCCGGGTCGGCCCAGGCTGCTGCTCACGGTGCTGAGGGTCTCCAAGACCGATCCGGAGTCCTCGGACGCTCCCCACGGGCCGCCGCCGGTCGCTTCCGGCGCGGCTGAGTGACGTCAGGGACGCGCCGGCGGGAGAGCTCGCGAGAGCGGCCGGGATCCCGCGCGCGCGGCGCCGCCTCCCGGGGCGGGGCGAGGGCGGGGCGGCGCGGACGGCGCCGGGCGGCTGCGGGGCTGGAGCTCGCCGGCCGCGGCCGCTCGGACGCTCGGACCCCGGACGCCCGGACCCCGGACCCCGGACCCTCAGACCCGGGACCCCCAGGCGCGCGGACCCCGGACGCAGGTGAGCGCTGCGGCGGCCCCCGGACGGCCCGGGACGTGGCCGCGCGCCCGGCCCTGCGCGGAAGGGACCCTCGGCCGCCCCGGGCACCGCGCGGGCCGGGGGCCGGGCCGGGGGATCCGGGGTGCTGGGGGGCCGGGTTGGGGGGTTCGGGGTCCTGGGGGGGCCGGGTCGGGGGATCCGGGGTCCTGGGGGGGCCGGGCCGGGGGATCCGGGGGTGCCGGGGGCCGGGCCGGGGGGATCTGGGCTGCTGGGGGGAGGCTGGGCCGGGGGGGTCCGCGGGTGCTGGGTGCAGGATACTCGGACGGGGGATCCGGGGTGCTGGGGGGAGGTTGGCTGGGCGGGATCCAGGGTGCTGGGGAGGGGCCGGGCCGGGGGGATCCGGGCTGCCGGGAAGGGGGGAGGCTGGGCCCGGAGGACCCAGGGGTGCCGGGGCAGAGGCTGGGACTGGAGGGGCGATCGGGGCACTGTGGACAGGCTGGGCCGGGGGGGACCTGGGGTGCTGGGAGAGGGGCTGGCCAGTGGGCTTGGGGTGCTGGGGGCAAGGAGAGCAGGTGCTGGGTGCTGGGGACGGGGAGGCTGGTGCAGAGCTGCTGGGGGCCGGGCCCCAGGCCCCGCTGCTAGTCCCTGACAGGTTTCCCAGCGAGCAGGCCCGGCCCGCCCTCGGGAGAGCAGACTCGGGCTCGGCCCGGGGCCCTGCGCGTTCTACGTGGGGTCTGGCGTGCCGGGGCGTGTGGCTCGGAGCGCCCTTGCGTGTTGGCTTCCCGGGCGGTCAGGCCAGGTGCGGCCCCTCGGTCCAGCTGTACCTGCCCGTGGAGCCGCCCCGGGTGGCCGCGGGTCTCTGCTGTCTGGGAGGAGAGAAGCTAGTCCCGAGGATGCCGAATTCTGACGACAACGTTCTTCTCGTTTCGTTTAAGTACTTTTCCGTGAAACAGAAAAAAAACCCCAACACAACCCTCATCGCAAGAAAGAAATGGACTTAAGGGTTTTCTTGACTCTGTGCTCACCTTGTTAAGATGACTGGTCCCGTGTCCTGTTTGTTGGGATGGATTCAGGATGAGAAGCTAACGGGGTGGGGGCTTTGTGCCCCTTTTAAAGGCCTTACCACTCAGGAGTGAAAAGCAGGCTTAACCCAAGGGCTGAGAGCAGGCTCGGCGTGTGGAGACCGGGCGCGTCCCTGGCCTGAGTGGCCCCCGGAACTGCTCGGGTGACTCCCCAACACAGGACTGGGGCAGTGCTGGGTGTGGTCCCAAAATCAAAAGGAGAAAAAGTCAAAAGAAAAGAACCCCCAAACTCCAAAAATCATTAAATTATTAAATGGATGAGTTCCTTGAACTACTTCTAAGTTTGTTTTGTTGTTTTGATTTTTTGCTTTTTGGGTCACACCCGGCAATGCACAGGGGTTACTCCTGGCTCTGTACTCAGGAATTAACCCTGGTGGTGCTAAGGGGACCATATGGGATGCTGGGGATCGAACCCGGGTTGGCCGCGTGCAAGGCAAACGCCCTACCCGCTGTGCTATCACTCCAGCCCTTAAGTTTGTTTTATTTTATTTTTTTTTAATTATTATTTATTTTTTATTTTTTTCTTTTTGAGTCACACCTGGCGATGCACAGGGGTTACTCCTGGCTCTGCACTCAGGAATTACCCCTGGCCATGCTCAGGGGACCATATGGGATGCTGGGATTTGAACCCGGGTCGGCCGCGTGCAAGGCAAACGCCCTACCCGCTGTGCTATCACTCCAGCCCTTAAGTTTGTTTTAAAAGGACACAAAGGATAGACTAGGAATGTTTGTGCAACTAAATAGATGTCTTCTGCAGTGTTTATGCTGAAAAGTCAGTTCTAAAGAGTAGGATGATATAAAAGCAAAAGAAATATTTGTGCTTTATAAAAATAACAAAGCAGAGACAACTCCAGCAGTTTGTTCTCAGGAAAGTTTTTTTCTTTTATTTAATCTTGGGGGGGGGCCACACCCGACAATGCCCAGGGGTGACTCCAGGTTCTGCTCTCAGGAATCTCTCCTGGCAAGCTTGGGGGACCATAGAGAAAGCTGGGGATCGAACCTGGGTCGGCCGCGTGCAAGGCAAGAGTCCTATCCACTGTGCTATGGCTCAGGCCCCAGTTCTGTTCTTTTAAAATAAGGGCAGCATCATTGTGTTGTTTAAGTTGACTAACCTTTTCAAAGGGCAGTGAGTTGGCAAAAGTGGGAGACTCTGTGTGTGTGTGTGTGTGTGTGTGTGTGTGTGTGTGTGTGTGTGTGTGTGTGTGTGTGTGTGTACAGGGCAAAGGACCAAACCTGGAGCATAGCATCTTGATGCAATGATGTTGAATGACTTTTGCAGGACCAGTGTAGGATCAAGCAAGCATGTTTTCCTCAGGAGTCTTGAGGATTGCAGTCAAGTTAGCAGATGGGTAGGTTACGATTAGGTTAGACGGCATATGCAGAAATAATGCTGTTTATTTTTAAAAGTCATGGATTCTTTGAATGAGATACAAGTAAGATTTTAAAAAGAAGAAAAATTTTAAATTAGTTGTAATTTAAAGGCATGAAGGGGCTTTCCCCCTCTCCTCCCCAGAGTCTCCGTCTGAAATACTTAGGAAGGGCGAGCGGCTCTTGGGTTCTCGCCGGCCCCGGGGCGTTTGTTGGCCGGCGGGATGGTTAATATTTGGAGCCCCTCCGGAGAGGGCGGCAGTGAACAGTGGGAGAGAGCGGGCACAGGAGGGAAACGTGCCCACATCACTGGGCGCGGCGCGTTTCCACAGCGCCAGGCGGAAGGGTTGGAGTCCCAGTTCGGGAAGCTTGGAGTGAGGGAAGCCGCGTCTGCAGGGTTTGGGTGGTCTCAGGAGAAGACGGCCTGCAGCCGCTCCTTGCCCGCCTTGGTCCTTGCCCGGTGTCCCTGGGCTTGATCCTCCACCTCTGGGGAGCAGGTGTTTTCGGCCTTCCCGACTTGCAGGCTCTGAGTCGCCAGGGTCAGGTAGTCAGACAGTCGCAGCACCAGCCTCCCAACCCAGCCGTCGGACGCGCCCTCTGGCCCTGGGCTCCCGCTGGCGCTGTCCCCTCCAGCCGCTGAGGGACTGGCCTTTGAAAGGACAGTTCTGGGAGAATGCGTTCTTCCTGCGCCTGAGATTGGCGCTCGGTCCTCCAAACAGCTCCAGCTTCTGGGAAGCCGGTGGAGAAGTCAGCTTTGGAGTGCTGGTTGTCGGAGTCATTTCTGGAAGGGGCTCTTCGTGCAACTGTGAGGGACCGCGGGGTACCACGCTGATGGATTTATTACTTAGTAGCGTGCCCAGAGGGTTTCGGAGTGAGAAGTCGTGACTCCGGCTCCTTTGTACTGGAGTGCGGGAGCAGCTGTGCTTTTGGCCTGGAAGTTTTCAAGTACCGGCACCGGGGATTTCTTGGGATTAGCCCTTAAAGTTGGGATTTAGTAAGCGATTGTCAGTCTCAGGTCTTTTAGCTAAATGGGTAATGCTAAATTAACTTGTAGCTCCTAATGCTTGACGCGGAGCTTGTCCTGGTGGGGGACTCGGTGGGGGGCTGTTCGTGCTGGGGATTAGGGGAAAGCCGCACAGGTTCCAGGGCGTGTTTGTGTTTGTCGCAGGCTGGGACTGGGCGGGAGGGGGGCGCAGCCTCGCAGGCAGTGGGGCGGGGGGGGGGGGGCTGCTCCCTCACCTGCCTGCCCCGCCCCGCCCGGCTCCCGGGCTTCCCGGCCCAGGTGTCCAGTTTGTTGTTTGTGTTGGGCCACATCCGTGCTGCTGCTCCGGCTCTGCGTCCAGCTGCCCCTGCCCTGGTGGCCTTGCTTCAAGGGGGAGTTGCAGAGGGTCAGCCCGGCGTCCTCCCCTGCCGCCGGGCAGCTTCCTGGGAAGGCCGCGGCGGGACCAGAGCCGGGACTGAGAGCCACAGCGTGGCTGCAGGCAAATGGCGCCGAGGCCAGACCCTCCGGAGATGAAGTTTTCTTCACCTGCTTAGGTTAGGAGTGACGCAATGTCACTTCCGTCCCCCACCCAGCCGGCAGCGACCCTGCAGAGGAGCCTCCAGGGGTCTGTGCTTCCTGCCTCGCAGGGTGGCCTTCGAGAGGCTGTGCCACAGGAGCGAGTTGGCCCTGGCGGGGAGAGCGGATGGAACTGCAGAGACCCCTGCCCCCGGCCTGGGAACTTCAGAGACCCCTGCCCCCGGCCTGGGAACTTCAGAGACCCCTGCCCTCGGCCAGGGAACTGCAGAGACCCCCTGCCCTTAGCCAGGGAACTGCAGAGACCCCTGTCCCCGTCCTGGGAACTTCAGAGACCCCCGCCCCCGGCCAGGGAACTGCAGAGACCCCCTGCCCTTAGCCCAGGAACTGCAGAGACCCCCTGCCCTTAGCCAGGGAACTGCAGAGACCCCTGTCCCCGGCCTGGGAACTTCAGAGACCCCTGCCCTTAGCCAGGGAACTGCAGAGACCCCACCCCCAGCCCGGGAACTGCGGAGGCCCTGCTCCCCTGAGGCCCTGCCAGCGCCCCCTCGCCAGAGCTCTGGCTGCTTCTCCGCCACAGGCTCCTCTTCCCGTCACTGATTGTCACCGACCCGAGTGTCGGCTTTCTCAGGCTGCGTGTCTCGGCCCCACAGCCGGGCACAGCAACGCCCGCCCTGTGTCCTGACCTTTCACGACTCTTTGTTGTCCGGACCCGCCTGGCAGCCCTTTTTCCTGGCCCCGTTGGCCCCTCCCAGTCACTGCCCGTCTGACTCAGAGTGGACTCCCGCGCCCCGACTCCGCAGGGCCTGAGACCGCTCGTTCCCGTGGACCCCGCGTCCTCAGCTCCGCCTGCCCCCCCTCCCGGGCCACCCCTGCCCTGCCCGAGAGGGTCCGCGCTGGCATCCCTTTCTCCGTGCATCCGCGCTGGCGCCCCCACCTGTCCCCGCAGGCGCAGTTCATCCCTGCCGCAGCCCCAGGAGTTTCCATCGGCGTCCGCGGGAGAGGAAGCGGGTGCCCGGGGGGCCCTCGGAAGGCCCCCGTCCTCGCGGCCTTACTTTGATTACAGAGACTTCGCCTCGCCCCCCCCCCCCGAGTTTAGGAGCTATTTAGTTCTGTTCGTCAAACAAAAGCCCCCTTGGGAGAAGCGCAGAGGAGTCGGCTCCGTTCACACTTCACGCGGCTTTGCTGCCGGCGAGCCCCGGCCGGACCCCGTGACGCCGTCTGCGTCTCGCACACTGGCCGCTCACCCCTCACGGCCGTCGGCCAGGGGAGGCAGCACGCTAGTCCTGTCCCCCTGCCACACGCAGTGACCGGCCAGAGTGCTCAGAAGGAACGGCAGCGCCTGAGGTGAAGGTCCAGCTCCCGGGTGACAAGGCGCTGTGTGAGTTCCTCGTCAGGGATGAGTCTCTTCTCACTGGCAGCGTTTTACATGGCTAGACCTGCCGGCTTCATTCAGGCCGGCTCCGAGCGAGCAGATAAACGTCTCCCTGCTCAGTGCTCTCTCAGAGGCTTATGCAGCCTTGATCCCGGAGTATCTTCTGTGGCCAAGATTGAGGAGTTGTAGTTTTAGTTCTGAGTTTCAGTAACGGAGCGTCCCAGCGGCTGGCCTGGCTGCTGTGGGCGGGCCACACGGAGCTGGCGCGCTCGTGCTTGTGGCGAGAGGAACAGTGCTCCTGAGTCGCATGGTGTGGACCCGTTGGGTTGTTAGAGTGCTGACGGGTTCTGCGCCTGCACACGCAGTGTTGGAGCGAGTTTGATCACTTGACTCAGCACTTGCCCCCCACCCCGCAGCTGCCCCCTGAGCACCGAGAGGGGCGAAACGTGTCGTCCTTCCGTCGAGAAAGGTTCCGTTTAGTGAGGACTGTGACGGATCATGATGTCCGGGGCAGCTGACCAGTTCCCCTCTCGGGGGTGGCCGGGCGAGTGGCCCAGCACTGGAGGAAGCCGAGGTGGCTCCTGGGGGCGGCACGAGAGCCCCCCGGCAGAGCGGTGGGGCCAGAACGCGCAGCTTGGAAGTTGCCCGCTAATTCTCTGCATCCCTGTGCCCTGGTGGGCTGAGCCAGGGACCGTGGCGGCCAGGTGCTGCCCACTCTGCCCCCCGCCGCCTGAGACATTGTCCTTCCGTGTGAGCTCGCGGGCGCAGTGGCAGGAGCACCTGTGAGGGGTGCAGAGGGGCCTGGGAAGAGGCCGGCGCAGGGAGGGTGTGTGGCGGGGGGTGGGGGCAGGTGCAGGGGACTAGCGCTGTCTTCCTCTGGGTGCCGAGGGTGCCAGGTCGGCAGGCCAGGTGAGGAGCTGTGGTGACCCGACACAGCTGCAGGGGGTCGGCGCCCGGGTCCCGCGAGGGGTTGAGGTCCCATCTCCGGGCTCCTTCCCCCGCCCGGGACCCTTCGGCCTGGCCCCAGTGGGCGGGAAGGGTCGGGACAGCGGCAGCTGCTGCCAGCGGCCCGGGCAGCCCTTCCCTGCGCGGCCCCGTCGGGGGTGTCGCCGCCTCCCGGCAGCCTTTATGGCTCTGCGCCTTCCCGGAACCGCCCGCCGCATGCCGAAGTCCCTCCGTGCCCGCCTGGGCGGTTGTCGGCCTCCCCCGCTCTCGTAACCTGGGCAGACTTTAAACTCCTCGCGGTGCAGACGAGTCCCGCCTGCCCCTTCCCTCGCTTTCGGTCGTTTGGAAACGGGCGCCCGGGCCCTGAGCTTCCTGTGAGGCCAGTCCGGGGTTCCGGAGCCGCGGCCCTGGCGTCTTCCCGCAGCTCGGGTGGGCTCTGCCGTGCGTCTGCTCGTGGCCGGCGGGAAGGAGTCTGGGCCGGCCAGGAGCCAGCTAGAACCCGAGCCTTGTCGGCCCAGCCGGGGCTGCGCTGCGCTGGCCTAGTGCCTTTCATCAGGGGACAATAAAAGTTTATGGGCCCTACTGGGGAAAGCGGAAGCCGGGGAAGGAGCCCGCGGTGTGGCGGGTCGCCAAGGTCAGCTACCTGTCACACCTGCCCCAGGCGCCGCAGTGACCGTCCGAGTCCCTGAAGCCGCGCGCCTGGGCCCTGGGCTCGGGTCACTCGCCGAGTCCTTCTGGCTAGAGTGAGGTGATTCGGGTCAGGCCCGTCCTGGGGAGTGGCCGCCCGGACCGAGAGCCAGAGGTAAAGCTGTGGTCCCGGGGCGGCGGGGGCCGTACACGGGGGTGCGTCCTGCTTTAGGAGTGGGGGGAGGAAGAGAAGCCTCGCGCGCTGGTGGGCGCAGACAGACGTCTCTGGAGCACGCCCCTCACCCCCGGCGCTGGACCCAGCCCCAGTTCTCCTGGGTGACCCCCTCCCACGGCCGCCCACGCAGACCCTGAGCCTGCCATGAGCCGGTGCACCGGGAGAGCAGGCCAGAGCCACCCATCATGCAGGATGCTCGGACCCTGGCCCGGGCTTCTCCCGTAAGGGGCCCGAGTCGTTCCCGCGGTGGGGAAGGTCCTGTCCAAGTGGGCCCTGCCAGCTGGAAGAAGCCGCGGGGGTGTCTCAGCCTTTCCCACCGTCTCTTTCCTGCGCCCGTCCTGCCGGTGGCCCCGAGTCTAGGCCGGGCAGGGCAGGGCCTCCCTCCCCGGCTGGTCTCGGCTTCGCCCGTCTCCAGTGACCTCCTGGTCCGTGCCTCAGTTAGGCCTCCCCTGGCGGCCCCTCGTCCGTCTCCTGGACGCCCCCCAGGGTACAGCTCACAGCAGGCCCAGGTGCTTCAGCTGGCCCCGCCCGTGCCCAGAGCTCCTTCCCCCAGTGCTCACCTGACCTGTTTGCTTACCCACCGGACCCGGAAATCCTGTCACCTGGGTGCCTCCTCGGCCACTCTCACCTTTGCCAGCCACTTGCCAGGTCCTTATCTTGGTCTGTGGGCCACGCCTGGCCTGGCGGTGCCTGCTCAGGGTCACTCCCGCTGGGGCTGGGGTTGAGCCCCAGTTATCTGTGGGCGGGAAGGTCTCGCCAGCCCCACCATGTGTCGAGAAAGCCGCCCAGACGCTGGGAGAATCCACGGGAAGCCTCACGGTACGGCCCCTCCCCGGCGTGAGCAGAGGCAGGAGTGGGCTCACGCGAGGCTCGGGGTGGGTCCCTGCTCTGGCGGAGACGGAACACAGGAAGCGTCACAGTAGTGAGCCCCCGCGAAGCCGCCCCACGGTGAGTAGAGGCCGTCCAGGTTTACGTGGAGAGGCAGCTTTTTTTTTTTTTTGTAAGATTTTTATTTATTTATTTTTTTGCTTTTTGGGTCATATCTGGCAGTGCTCAAGGGTTACTCCTGGCTCTGCACTCAGGAATTACCCCTGGCAGTGCTCAGGGGACCCTATGGGATGCCGGGAATCGAGCCCAGGTCAGCCGTGCGCAAGGCCAACGCCCTCCCCGCCGTGCTATCGCCCCAGCCCCTAGTGGCAGCTCTGTCCTGTGCTGTCGATTCGTCTCTGGAGGACCCAGGGTGCTTGGATCAGTTCAGTGCAAAGTGGGGGAACTGCAGCAGCTCTGGGTGGAGGAGGTCTGGGCACGAGCTGTCCTGCCGGGCGGGCCCTGTGCAGAGGCCGACTCCGCGGGCGCCTCCCGCCCGCCAGGGCACGAGTCTTGGTCCCAAACCAGTGTCGGCCAGGGTGGGGGCAGCGGGCTTGGGGGGGGGGGCACTGCCACGTGGGGAGACTGCGTTCGGGGTCTGCTTCCCCGGCAGCACCGTCCCGGGGAAGGAGGACCTGTCCTTGGGGACTGTCTAGGCAAGGCCCGGATCCACGGGGACTGTCTGTGAAGTCCTGTCCACGGGGAACCGTCCGGGAGAGGCCCTGTCCACGGGGAACCGTCCGGGAGAGGCCCTGTCCATGGGGAACCATCCGGGAGAGGCCCTGTCCATGGGGAACCGTCCGGGAGAGGCCCTGTCCATGGGGAACCATCCGGGAGAGGCCCTGTCCATGGGGAACCGTCCGGGCGAGGCCCCGTCCATCGGGAGCTTTGCCTCTTGTCTTGTCCCCTGTGCAGAGCTGTGTCCGTTAGGATCTGGCCTCGCTCGCACGCCCTGGGACGCTCATGCCCTCCTCCCAAGGCTGTGGACCAGATGTCCCAGACGGGGCTGCCTGCTGCCTCCTTTCCAGTCCGCTGGACATCCGCCTTTACTGGGCAGGCCCGAGGCGTACCCCACTCCTGTGCCGGTGCCCCTCCAGGGGACAGCCTGGCCCCGTCCCTGCCGGTCGCCACGTCTGTTCCGTGGAGCCTGGAAGGGTTTGCCCCAGCATGGCCCGAGGACTCCCTGACTGTCCGCTGTCCCTGCCGGGGCTGAGGGCTGGTCCCCTGCACGGGGCTGACCTGCCACGCGTCTGCGTCCGCGTGGAAGAAGGGTGGGCAGGCGGGCCGAGCCGGGCTCTGGGCACGAGGAAGAGGGCGGGAGGGGACGGTAAGGGGCAGCTTAGTGGTCGCGGGAAGACGAGAGGGGGGAAGAGGCGCCCCTGTGCCTGGGTCCGGCTGGCGTGACGGGTGCAGGGCGCCGCCCAGCTGCATGAAGGGCCAGGCTGAGACAGGGGCGGGGCGAGAGGTGGGCACGGTCCTGCCTCTCTGGGGGTCCCGGGCACGGGTTCCTGGTCCTGAGTCCCTGCACTCTGGTCCGCAGGCTCGGGTCCCTGCTCAGAGTCAGGGAGGGGCGCCCTCTGCTCCGTGTCTCCCAGAGGGCTGGGAGGGAAGTGCCCCCCGGCCGGCATAGGAAGTTCGGGACGCAGAAAGCCCCAGGGGACAGCCTTGCCCTGCACAAACCACGGCTGAGGCGCCGTGGGGGTCTGTTGGCCAGACACTTGCCAGCCGGTGCTCGTGCAGATGCTCGCCAGCCGGTGCTCGTGCAGTGTACAGTGCAGTGACCTTCGCAGACGCTCGCCAGCCGGTGCTCGCGCAGTGTACAGTGCAGTGACCTTCGCAGACGCTCGCCAGCTGGTGCTCGTGCAGTGTACAGTGCAGTGACCTTCGCAGACGCTCGCCAGCCGGTGCTCGCGCAGTGTACAGTGCAGTGACCTTCGCAGACGCTCGCCAGCTGGTGCTCGTGCAGTGTACAGTGCAGTGACCTTCGCAGACGCTCGCCAGCTGGTGCTCGCGCAGTGTACAGTGCAGTGACCTTCGCAGACGCTCGCCAGCTGGTGCTCGTGCAGTGTACAGTGCAGTGACCTTCGCAGACGCTCGCCAGCCGGTGCTCGCGCAGTGTACAGTGCAGTGACCTTTGCAGACGCTCACCAGCCGGTGCTCGCGCAGTGTACAGTGCAGTGACCTTCGCAGGTGTGGGCTGCTGTTTGAGCTTACTGTTCTTGGAGAACAATTAGCACCTGGATTTATCACTTAATTCTGTCTCTTGTTGAAATTGCATCACATCGAAAAGGTTTTGCTCTTATTAATTCATAGTTACGTGACGCATACGCTGTATTCAGCTGTGGCCTGGGGGCAGCTGTGACCGGAGGAAGGCCAGGCCTGGGCCCTGCTCACCGCTCTGAGCTCTGCCCACGCTCCTGACGGCGGTGGGCCGGGCTGTGGGGAGGGCGGCACGAAGCAGCACCGGGCGTCGTGTCCCTGGGTCTCTCCTTTCTCTCGCTCAGCCCGTGCTGCCCGTGGGCTGGTGAGACGGGGGGACGTGTTGGGGGCTCCGGTGGGTGCTTTCTGGGCGAAGCCCCGTGGCCTGGAGACCCCCAGCCTCTCACCCAGGACGGTCCATGGAGTCCTGGTCTGAGATTGTTCTTCGCGAGCTGAGGTGGCTCAGGTGTGAGACTGCAGTGTCCCCTACAGCGGAGGAAAGGGAGGCTGGGGGGACTCAGGGCCCCTGGTGGCCCCCTCCGCGGTGAGTTCCGGCTTTATTTCATGCAGACATCCCCTTGCTTCTCGGAGTGGGTCCTCTGGGCCGTGTGTCTTCCCTGCCCCGGGCTCAGCAGGGGCCGACGTCCCGCCCGACGTCGCTGGGGCTTGCTGGGAGAAGCTCGTGGGAGAAGCCGCGGCCACAGCCCACGGGTGCCGCAGCTGTGCGTGCTCTGGTGAGCGCGGTCCAGCCACGTCCGTGGGCTGACACTCTGCCTGGTGTGGCCGGGGCCAGTGTGGTGCAGCAGCCGGTGTGGCCGAGATTCCCACACGCCGCTTAGACCCACTGAGAAATCGTTTTTTATTGGCTCACAGGAGTGCATGTAAGACACGTGCACGTCGAAGGGTCTGGTGTGTCGGTAGCGCTCCAGGACAGTTCTTAATCCCGTCGCTGTCATGCGTCACCCTTCATTTTTGGCAAATACCATCAGTTTAACACTTGCTTTGTGTTATTCGAAGCTGATGTGCTTACTTTTTTTTTTTTTTTCTGAACACGCTGCGCGTTTCTGCTGTGTACGTTTAGCTTTGGGCGAAGTGTTGGCCGCAGTCAGGACTCGGCCCGGCTGTGGGCCGTCACCCCCCCACTTCCCCCGGTCCCGGGACAGGGAAGCCCTGGGTGCCCTTCCGCATAGCTGCTCCTTCACTCGGTGTCCCGCTGTGCTTGTCGAGGCCGGGAGGCGCTCGGGCTGCCTGGCCTCACTCGTGCCAGGGACCCAAGCCTGAAGCCGTGGCAGTGCCCGTGGGCGACTCAGGTGCCCTCGCGGCTTCTCCAGGGGGACTTGGGGAAGTTGGTCACGGGCGGGGGTTCCCCGGGAGATGTGGCTGTGGGCGCCAGCTACCAGTCTGTGGGACTCTAACCCTGGGCTCAGAGATTGGAGTGATCCTGACAGTCTCGGCGCCCGGGAGGACGCAGAGGACCCTGCGGGTCCCACGGTCAGGGTGACAGGCGGGGGTGGTGGTGCTTCCCGGCCTGCATTACTGGCAGGGCCCTTTCTCCTGGCCAGTGGGGCAGCCTGAGGGCAGGCGGGGGCCAGGTGGCCTGCCAGCCCCAGGGGGTCCCACTGCAGGAGTCTGGGGTCTCGTCCCCCCAGGGGCAACTCTCTAAGGAAGCAGATTTTCTGCAAGGCCAGAGTTCGCCCTGGACTCAGTCCTTCCTGCCGTGCCGAGGGGACAGGGCCACTTGTGTCCAGTGAGGGTGGCCGTTAGGCGCTCGGCGGGGGGGCTCTGTGAGCCCGGGGGGCTGCAGCAGCCTCTGCGGGGATGTTCCCTCTGAGCCCGTTTGGAGGGTCTCTCGGCTCGGCTCCCCCTAGCTCTGCTGTCCCCGAAGTGCTCCTCTCTGGGCCGCCCCGGCCGCTGTGGCTGTTTCCAGGCTCTCTCGCGCGCGGGCTGCTTCCTTGGCTCGAGCCCGCCGGAGGCCTGAGCACCGCAGGGTTAAGTGACTAAGCAGAGACAGCGAGCGCGTCGCAGCTTCTCGCCCGTCTGCTGGCGGTGACTCAGCCAGGGCGGGTGTCTCAGTGGAAAGTTTCAGGCCCCGGGTGGATTTCAGCGGCTGCCTTTTCCTCCTCAGCCTCCCTCTGCTGCAGGCCGCGGGCGTCCCGCCCTTGTATGGTCATAGCGGAGGAGCCGCTGGGCCCGATTGAAGGCCTTATTTGTCCCGGAGGGAAGTCGGCCGCTGGTCGCCCTGCTCTGTGAGCCGGGTGCAGCTTCCTTGCGCTCAGGGTGGGTCACCCAGCGGCAGCCAAGTGCCCAGAGTGGGAGGCGCCAGGCGGCACCGAGCAGGTGACATCTGCCTGCCTTCCAGGGCCGCCGGGATTAATCAGACATTGTTTCCTTTGTGGCTGGGGACGGGAGTGCTCCTCAGCCTCCCCCAGCCCCTAACGCGCCCTGCAAAGGTCTGCTGCGGAGGGCGGGCGAGACAGACACGGGAATAAGTGCGGGAAACACAGATCAGGAGTCCGGGAGCAGTGCTCTCGGGCCTCGGCCCTGGTGGCGGTTAGGGGAGCCTCTGTGCTTCCTAAGGCCCGTGACCCCAGGCCTGGGCCACCAGCGCCGTCCATGTTTGATGTCTGTGCAGACACGGGTGGGGCGTGATCTGTGCTCGCTCCCGTGGAGTGGACTGACCTGTCCCGGGAGCCGGTCCTGGCCGAGGCCCCTAACGGGGTCTCTGACCCAAGGCTTCCTGTCCAGAAACAGGGCGCCGGCTGGGGCCGCCCTTCCCGCGTGCCCCCACTCCCGGGACCCCCCAGTGCTGTGCTGCCCGTGAGCCCAGGTGCTGGCTCCTGACCGGAAGGACAGAGTGGCCGCTTCGTGCCGGTCTGTCTGCTCGGGGACGGGGCTTCCGTGCCGCCCGCAGGCCAGGTGCGGGTGAGCCGCGAGAGACAAGAGCGGCCCCAGGTCACCGGCTCGGGGGCAGAGTTGTGCCTGCTGTGTTTTGAGGGAGGGCGCGGGGTTGGGGGTCGCCAGGGGGCGGAGGCGGAGCCCCTCATCTCGGGGACGTGACCGAGGCGGGCTTGGGGCCCCACGGCTGACAGGGCCTGGAGTCGGCCCCACCCCCCCCCGCCCTGTGCTGGGGGGGCCCGAGGCAAGTACCCGGCCCAGCCCCGCCCAGCTCTGCCCTCGGGCACCGGATGGAGAGAAGAGAAGGTGCCGGTGACCAGGGAAGGACTGGCCCCGAGGACTGGCACCTGCACGTGGCTCTCGGTGGGCCCCGCTGCCGGGAGGGCGAGTGAGCGGCCAGCAGGGGGCGCTGCTGAGAGGCCGCACCCGGCCTCTGCCAGGGCCTTTTGCCCGTGGCCCGAGACAGGAGGAGTGCTGTGCGTGCCGGTCATGAGCTCGGCAGTGACCCGGCCTCGAGTGTCTGTCCCTGCCAGCAGGGGGCGGCCCCTCTACTGGCGGGCCCTTGTCTCCCGAGACATGCAGCCTGTGGGGGCAGCTGGCGCCCTTCGCACGGTCCAAGCCGTTGTCTCCTGGGCCCCGCGTGTCCCCCGGCTCAGCCCTGCAGGGCCAGGGACGCCCCCTCCCTCCTGCGCCCTCCATGCCCCCAGCCCCCACCAGTTTCTCCACAGCAGACTCCGGCGCTGTTTCCCGTCACTGGCGGTGCGCTGTTTCCCGGTCACTGGCGGTGCGCTGTTTCCCGTCACTGGCGGTGCGCTGTTTCCTGTCACTGGCAGTGCGCTGTGTTTCCCGGTCACTGGCAGTGCGCTGTGTTTCCCGGTCACCGGCAGTGCGCTGTGTTTCCCGATCACTGGGCAGTGCGCTGTGTTTCCCGATCACTGGGCAGTGCGCTGTGTTTCCCGGTCACCGGCAGTGCGCTGTGTTTCCCGGTCACCGGCAGTGCGTTGTGTTTCCCGGTCACTGGCAGTGCGCTGTGTTTCCCGGTCACTGGCAGTGCGCTGTGTTTCCCGGTCACTGGCAGTGCGCTGTGTTCCCCGGTCACTGGCAGTGCGCTGTGTTTCCCGATCACTGGGCAGTGTGCTGTGTTTCCCGTCACTGGCAGTGCGCTGTGTTTCCCGATCACTGGGCAGTGCGCTGTGTTTCCCGGTCACTGGCAGTGCACTGTGTTTCCTGATCACTGGGCAGTGCGCTGTGTTTCCTGATCACTGGGCAGTGCGCTGTGTTTCCCGGTCACTGGGCAGTGCGCTGTGTTTCCCAGTCACTGGCAGTGCGCTGTGTTTCCCGGTCACTGGCAGTGCGCTGTGTTTCCCGGTCACTGGCGGTGCGCTGTGTTTCCCGGTCACTGGCAGTGCGCTGTGTTCCCCGGTCACTGGCAGTGCGCTGTGTTCCCCGGTCACTGGCAGTGCGCTGTGTTCCCCGGTCACCGGCAGTGCGCTGTGTTTCCCGGTCACCGGCAGTGCACTGTGTTTCCCGGTCACTGGCAGTGCGCTGTGTTTCCCAGTCACTGGCAGTGCGCTGTGTTTCCCGATCACTGGGCAGTGCGCTGTGTTTCCCGGTCACTGGCAGTGCGCTGTGTTTCCCGGTCACTGGGCAGTGCGCTGTGTTTCCCGGTCACTGGCAGTGCGCTGTGTTTCCCGGTCACTGGCGGTGCGCTGTTTCCCGGTCACTGGCAGTGCGCTGTGTTTCCCGGTCACTGGGCAGTGCGCTGTGTTTCCTGATCACTGGGCAGTGTGCTGTGTTTCCCAGTCACTGGCAGTGCGCTGTGTTTCCCGGTCACTGGCGGTGCGCTGTTTCCCGGTCACTGGCAGTGCGCTGTGTTTCCTGGCGTCCCCTTTGTGGCCCGGCCGTGTGGCTCCATTCCCCTGCCCAGTGCCCTCTCCTGGCTTGGCTTCTTCCCTCCCTCCGTCCTGCTCTGCTGGTCCCTCTCACTCTCCACCCGGCTGCGTCACTGCAGTCAGCAGGCGTGGCACGCCGTGGTGTCTGTCTGTCTCTGATGCGGCTGCATTTGACCTTGTGTTGTCTGCTGCTCCCGGAATGGGCCATGTATGTGTGGGGTGTTTGTGCCCAGCACACAGTTCCCCGAGTGGGGGGCTGCAGTGCTTTCCCGGGTGGGCCGGAGTGGGCCGGTTCTACCAACCCGACACCCCATCAGGGCTGTGCCAGCCCTGAGCAGGGCCCGGGTGCCAGCTGGGAGCAGGAGGGGTCTCATTGGCCACGCCACAACTGCACACACTGTGCTGAGCCAGTGAAGTCGGGGGCACTGCCCGTTAGCCGATGCCGTCGGGGCACTGCCCCTAGCTGGAGCTGGGGGGCTGCCCGTGCTGTGACATAGCTCAGTCATTTCATTCTGGGCGTCTCTGTAGTGCCATGCGGGAGAAATTCCTGTGACCCCAGAGGAAGGGAGAGTTTGGGTCCCGCATGCCCGCCAGCCTGGGGTCCTCCGGCCCACGCCCGCCCACTCCTGGTTTCCGGCAGCCAGTCCCTGGGGAGGGCTTCCTGCAGAAGCATTTCCGGGGCAAAGGACATCTTAGTCTCTGACATGACTCCACGCGGCAGATGGGGTCGTGGTGGCTCCTTCAGCCTCACCCTCGGCCTTCAGCCCCCGGCCCCCGGGCTGCTTGGAGAGGCCGTGCTTCCCACCCAGGCTGGGAGGCCGGGGCCAGGGGGAAAAGAGACGCTGATGGTGCCAGTGAGGAAAAGGGCTGTTGCCCGGGACTCTTGGCAGCTTGAAACGTCACCCACAGAGCCTTTGTCACTGGGGGAGGGGCTTCCCTAGCACGTGTGTGTGCGTGTGTGTGTGCATGTGTGTGTGCGTATGTGTATGTGCATGTGTGTGCGTGTACGTGTGCGTGCGTGTGCGTGTGTGTGTGTGTGTGGTGACCTGGGCACCGGCTGGCCCTGAGGGTGGTGCTGGCCTTGCCCTGCCACCGTGCCAGGACCTGAGCCGGGGCCTCCAGCCCTCAGCCGCCTCTCGGGCCCCTCCGTGACCTTTGTGTTTTCCCAAGGTCGCACGAGACTTAGCCGAGTGGACAGATGTCTTAATTACTCACACTGTGAAGAGCGTCCAGGTGCAGAGGGTTCCGGAGAGCAGTGCGGGGAGCAGGCAGGGCTTTGTCAGGTCTGTCTCGGATCCATCGGAAGACCCAGCGCCGAGTGTCCGAGTCGTTCTCTCCGCCCCCTCCCTCCCCGGACGCCGGCCTGGGTGCCTGGAGCGTGGGGGCAGCGGGCAGCGTCCTGCTTGTGGCAGAGCAGGTCCCCCCAGCCGGGGTTCCCGCTCCCCTCGCAAGGTGTCACCGCGCCCCGTTCCCTCCGCCGCGCGGGGCCAGCAGGGCCACGGCCAGGCGCTGCTGGGCGCGAGCTGTGCCGGCAGGACTGGGATTCCGGGCCGTGGGGACGGCCGCGCGGCTCCCGCCTCTGCCGGGGTCCAGGCGAAGTGAGTCCCTTCCCCGTCACGGTCGGGCCCGGCCTGGCTGCAGGAAGGGCGAGCCCCACCCTGGAGGGAGCCCCGCAGCTCCGGGGGCTTGGACCCGGACTCAGCGGAATTCCCGAGTCCCCGGGGAGGCAGCCGTGGGCACTTTCCGCCACGTCGGGGAGCCGTGCCCCGGGCGGGCCGCTCGCCCAGAAACCCACCCGCTGCTCACGGCTTAGCAGACAGCGACGGCTCCGCCCCAGCTTCCCCGACCAGTGTTCCCAGCTATGTTTGGTCTTATTTTATTTTATTTCTGCTCCCAGGAAGGGAGAGACCATGTTCGTCCTGTTTATTCAACTAAAAAAAAGAAAATTGGTTTTCTTCTTCTCTTTGGAAACCTGATCTAGTGCTGGTAGAAATGTCTGACTCAGTAATTTTGGAGAGAATTACGTCTTTCCACAAATAGGGAAGCCCACACACTAGGTCTGCTGTGCGCGCCGGTGACTTTCCATGACGCCCGGAGACGGCGCAGTTCTGGTGGGGGCAGGCCCGGGCCGTGCGGGGGGGCGTCAGCTCAGGCTCGGGGGCCAGGTCGCCCGTACGCGCCCTGCAGACGCCCAGAGGGGGCCTGGCCAGCGCCGGGGGTGAGCCGGCCGGGCTCTCGGCGTCCCCTCGAGGGGGTGTGCAGGTGGCGGTCGTCGGGCGCGGCGCCCGCGTGAGAGGCCTTGCGGGCACTCGGTGGCGTGCCCCAGGCTGTCTGCGCAGTCTTGCTCCTCCCGCACTGTCGGGCAGGGGCTGGTCAGGCGGCCTCGGGGTCTCTCTCTGCGGGGCCCGTCTGCTGTGACGGTGCCGGTGACGTGGCCGGCCTCCCCGGGGTCCCTGGGCACGGCTGGTTTCCAGAAGGCTCTCCCTCGGAGAGGCTGCTCCTGGCCGGCCCACGAGGCCAGCTGTCCGGTGGGCTTCCTGAGCCCGGGGCAGTCTCTGTGCTCGTGATCAAGAGAAGATCCTGTGCCCGGGAGCACGGGGGCTTTGGGAGCGTCGACCTTCCTTTGGGGCCTTTGTCCCCCTGGCGGACGGGCCCTGTGGGGTGGCAGTTGGTCCTGGGCTGGGGCAGCTTCAACTCTGCCCTCTCTTCTCTTCGAAGACGCCCCGTCATCCCACAGTGTTTGCTAAGTTAAAAACACTTTTTGTGGGCTGGAGCGATAGCACAGCGGGGAGGGCGTTTGCCTTGCACGCGGCTGACCCGGGTTCTAATCCCAGCATCCCATATGGTCCCCTGAGCACCACCAGGGGTAATTCCTGAGTGAAGAGCCAGGAGTGACCCCTGTGCATTGCCGGGTGTGACCCAAAAACCAAAAAAAAAAAAAAACAAACAAACACTTTTTGTTCTGGGAATTGAGGAAATGGCGCAGTGGGTAACGTGCTTGCCTGGCACTTGGCCGCCCTGAGTCCAGCCCCGAGAGCAGCGGCTGCAGCCCCTCCTGGCCCGTCCTCCCCCCCGCCCCCCCCCGCCTCCCTGTGTCCCGCCCCCCAGGCCCGCAGTATCCTAACTGAAACTTACGAGCAGGTTTCCAGTTTGGACGAGGGTGTAGAGGCGTGTGGTGGGGGAGCCAGGGCGGGGCACCGAGACGTGGCACCAGGACCCCCGCGGCGTCTGGTTCCGTGGGAAGGAGCCCGTGGGGGGCAGGCCAGGGGGCAGCGGCTCGCGAGGGGGGCCCAGCCGGGCGCCCTCTGGGCTCACTGCAGCGTGTCTTGCTGGGGGCTGAGGACTCGGCCCGTCCTTTGGCCCCATCCCGGGCAGGCTTGTGAGGCCACGGCGTCGTTTTCCCACAGATGGTGACGCGGAATCACTCTCCTTGCACACGGCGCCAAACCGGGTGGGTCACGGAGGGTGGTGGCCGCTGCCCCACGTGGCGGAGGAAACGGGCGCAGTGCACAGCTTTTGGAGGGAGCGAACGCCCCAGTTCCCGACACCCCCGCAGCTGGGGGAGACTGCTTTGCCACAACCAGGACTCTGCCCGCTGCCTCCTCGCTCCGGGCACCCCAGCCGGCGTCTGGAGAACGGAGGGAGGATGAAAGGACGCCTGGGACACTTCAGCGCTGGCCCTTTAAATAGATGCGAGACGGACACTCAGGAGGAGAGTGCCCTGCGGAGGCGGCTCCCGGGAGTGTCACCTGCATTGGCGCTCGCGGACATGCCCGTTACCGTGAGGCCCGAGGGGGAGGTCGGGCCCGCGCTTTCCTGGGACGGTGAACCTTCCCCGGGTTCCGTGCGGAGAACGTAGCGCTTCGGGCGTGGCGGGAGGATGCTGAGAGCCAGTGCGGACCCCGAGCCTTGCCTCGGCCAAGCGTCGGAGCACACGGGTGCCGGGTGGGCGCCGTCCTCACGGGCCGCTGGGGGAAGGGGCTTTGCTCTTCGCCGTGACAGGCTCTTTGCTTCCCGTGTCTGAAGCCACCAAGCAGATGGGGGCCCTTCCTGGAGGCCGTCACCCGCCCGCTGAGGCTTCCTCGCCGGCACCGGGCCGGGCTGGCACCGCGGGGTTCCGAAACCCCCCACCCTGCTGGGCTAGTGCAAAGGGTCAGCAGTGCACATTCCCGAGTCTGGGAGGGCTGAACCGGCCCACCCCCCGGCCTCGGTGTCGGGGTCCAGGCAGGAGCAGGGGCAGCTGGTGCCCCCTGGCCTCGGTGTCGGGGTCCGGGCAGGAGCAGGGGCAGGGGCAGCCTCCTCGTTTCCCAGGAGGCCGTGGTCCTCGTCAGGGCCCGTAGAGCCGGACCCCGCGCTCAGGCTGGGTGCCGGCTGAGGGTGCCCGGGGTCCCTCCGGAGCCTGAGGAAGCTGCCTTCCCTCTGCGTCCTGCCCCGAGGCGTCCACCCCCTGGAGCAGATGGAGGCGGGGGGCTGCCCTCTCCAGCTCGGCTGTGTCCCAGCTCCCGGGTCTCACTTGTCACCGGGCTCTGTTGCTTCTTCAGCTGCTGTGACGCCCTGTCGCGCCCGTAAGGACTGAGCCCCTCTCAGAGGGCGGCCCCGGGTGCCACTGATCAGCCTCAGCCTGCTCTGCCGCAGAAACACTTCCCGGGGGCCAGAGCTCAGCGCGGCAGCTTGAGCGCTTCCTTGCCCGCGGCTGACCCGGGTTCCACCCCTGCAGTCACAGGGTCCCCTGAGCACTGCCAGGAGTGACTCCTGAGTGCAGAGCCAGGAGTAAGCCCCGAGCATGGCCGGGTGTGCCTCCTTAGACCAAAAGTGAGAAAGGAAGCCCCCGTTCTGCCCGGCTCCGCGCCTGAGCTGGGCGGCGCCTCTGACCCGCTCCTGCGGCTGCTGGGAGCTGTTCTTGCGGTGCTGGCCCAAGCAGGGTCGACTCCCGTCCTGAAGCCACGTAGGTTAGAGCTGAGTATCGGCGTCATGGCCTGCTTCCGTCTGTGCAGCGTAGCCCAGACGGGTGGCACTTTTGCAAAGGTGGTTTGAGTTCTTAATGCATGTTACAGACCAAGAGCAGGCAGAGAACTTAAACCAGCGGCCACGAGAGAAGTAACCGTCACTGAGTCACGTGACGATGGGCTTCGGAACGTCAGTCCAGTGCATTGGCGGGGCCAAGGCGTCTGAAGCCTGCCTTGGTTGGCCAAGGCCAGAGAGGTCCAGGGTGGGCCGGTGCCAGGGCACGGCGGGGAGGGACTTGCCCTGCCTGTGGCAGCCCCAGGTTGGGTCCCCGCTTCCTGTGTGCACGCACTTCCCCTGAGCACTGAGCACAGAGCCAGGAGTATCCCCTGAGGAGCGCTGGGTGTGACCCCACAACAGGGAGCGCCAGGATGTGTCTGGTGCTGGCTCTCCCGCAGCGCTGGACTGGCCGCTGGCCTCTCTCTGGTCTGGAAGGTCCCCGTGGTGTCTGGCAGCGTCCTTCAGCGCGTCTCCGGAATGTAGGTGTGAAGGTTCTCCCGGCGGCTGCATGTCAGCGCGTGAGAAGTTACGCCATCTGCCACTCGGTGTGTTCCCTCTGGCTCTGCTGCCCCGCCTCTGCCCAGGGTCAGTTAGAGACAGCAGGGCTGTGGCACAGTGGACAGGCCAGGCCCGCCGGGGCATGTGATCGCAGCTGAGTGAGTGTCCTGAGCCCTGAGCCCTGCTCGCCTCCTCTCCTGGAACTGTGTTCTAGTGCTGACGTGAGGATCGGGGACAGCAGGCGTGAAGCTCAGTGTGGAGCCTGAGGCAGCGCTGTCTGAAGAGACGGTGTTGCTCAGTGTGGAGCCTGAGGCACTGCTGTCTGACAGAGACAGTTGGCTCAGTGTGGAGCATGAGGCAGCGTTGTCTGAAGAGACGGTGTTGCTCAGTGTGGAGCATGAGGCAGCGTTGTCTGAAGAGACGGTGTTGCTCAGTGTGGAGCATGAGGCAGCGTTGTCTGAAGAGACGGTGTTGCTCAGTGTGGAGCATGAGGCAGCGTTGTCTGAAGAGACGGTGTTGCTCAGTGTGGAGCCTGAGGCACTGCTGTCTGACAGAGACAGTTGCTCAGTGTGGAGCATGAGGCAGCGTTGTCTGAAGAGACAGTGTTGCTGAGTGTGGAGCCTGAGGCAGCGCTGTCTGAAGAGACGGTGTTGCTCAGTGTGGAGCATGAGGCAGCGTTGTCTGAAGAGACGGTGTTGCTCAGTGTGGAGCATGAGGCAGCGTTGTCTGAAGAGACGGTGTTGCTCAGTGTGGAGCATGAGGCAGCGTTGTCTGAAGAGACGGTGTTGCTCAGTGTGGAGCATGAGGCAGCGTTGTCTGAAGAGACGGTGTTGCTCAGTGTGGAGCATGAGGCAGCGTTGTCTGAAGAGACGGTGTTGCTCAGTGTGGAGCCTGAGGCACTGCTGTCTGACAGAGACAGTTGCTCAGTGTGGAGCATGAGGCAGCGTTGTCTGAAGAGACAGTGTTGCTGAGTGTGGAGCCTGAGGCAGCGCTGTCTGAAGAGACGGTGTTGCTCAGTGTGGAGCATAAGGCAGCGTTGTCTGAAGAGACGGTGTTGCTCAGTGTGGAGCATGAGGCAGCGTTGTCTGAAGAGACGGTGTTGCTCAGTGTGGAGCATGAGGCAGCGTTGTCTGAAGAGACGGTGTTGCTCAGTGTGGAGCATGAGGCAGCGTTGTCTGAAGAGACGGTGTTGCTCAGTGTGGAGCATGAGGCAGCGTTGTCTGAAGAGACGGTGTTGCTCAGTGTGGAGCATGAGGCAGCGTTGTCTGAAGAGACGGTGTTGCTCAGTGTGGAGCATGAGGCAGCGTTGTCTGAAGAGACGGTGTTGCTCAGTGTGGAGCATGAGGCAGCGCAGTCTGACAGAGACGGTGTTGCTTGTGTCCTCTTTAAAGAGTAACTGAGTGTGCAAGGTATCTGCAAATAGTGAGAGAAGCAGGTCACTGAATAGCTTGGATCTGTGAGCCCGATGACGGTGCAGCTGCGCGCGCGCGCGTGTGTGTGTGTGTGTGTGTGTGTGTGTCCATGAAAGCCCGGGATGGCCCAGCCGTGAGCACCTAGTGACCACGGCTAGGACTGTCAGGCTCTGGCCAGTGTTCTCGCAAAGAGCAGTCAGACGCCGCAGAAGCCTGCCCGCCTGCTCTGGTGGCCCTCCCTCCCCCGGCTCAGCCTGGGCCTCTGCAGAGGCTGCCCGTGCCCAGATGGTGAGACAGCTTGGCCCCGCGTGCCAGGCCGGCCCAGCCTCCACACGGAGCATCCCACTCTCACCGAGGGAGTTGGAGAGACAGGGAGCATTGTCATGCTTTAGAGGCCTCATGGGACCTCTTTCAGAGCTGGGCACACCCCTGGGGTCCGGGGCTCTGTCCCCTGGGGTCCGGGGCTCTGTCCCCTGGGGTCCCCTGGGGTCCGGGGCTCTGTCCCCTGGGGTCCCCTGGGGTCCGGGGCTCTGTCCCCTGGAGTCCCCTGGGGTCCGGGGCTCTGTCCCCTGGGGTCCCCTGGGGTCCGGGGCCCTGTCCCCTGGGGTCCGGGGCTCTGTCCCCTGGGGTCCCCTGGGGTCCGGGGCTCTGTCCCCTGGGGTCCCCTGGGGTCCGGGGCTCTGTCCCCTGGGGTCCGGGGCTCTGTCCCCTGGGGTCCCCTGGGGTCCGGGGCCCTGTCCCCTGGAGTCCCCTGGGGTCCGGGGCTCTGTCCCCTGGGGTCCCCTGGGGTCCGGGGCTCTGTCCCCTGGGGTCCCCTGGGGTCCGGGGCTCTGTCCCCTGGAGTCCCCTGGGGTCCGGGGCTCTGTCCCCTGGGGTCCCCTGGGGTCCGGGGCCCTGTCCATTGGAGAACCTTTCACTCCGGGTGTGGCCAGGCCTCCCTCGACCCCCTGCAGTGCGTTTCTGTACTTATTCGCGTCACTGCTGCATGAGGAGATTGGGCCGCAGGGAGGGTCTCAGCTCGTGTTGGTCACTCAGTGGTGACTCCTGTGAGTCGTCCTGGCAGCCTGCAAGGAGCTGTGGTCTTCACACCGGAGCTTTCTGAATGTTCGGGAACCACTGCTCTCGGCATCTGAAAAAGTGGTCAGGAAGTGGTGCCCCTGGTGTCTGCCGTCAGTCAGGAGGGATGTGTGTGTGCGTGTATATGTGTGTTTGAGTGTGTGTGAGAGATGTGTGTATGTGTGTTGTGTGTGTGAGTGTGTATATGTTTGAGTGTGCATATGTATGTGTTTGAGTGTGTGTGTATATGTGTTTGTGTTTGAGTGTGTGTATGTGTGTGAGAGGTGTGTGTGTATAATGTGTGTGTTTGTGTGTTTGTGTGTGTGTGTGAGGTGTGAGTGTGTATAATGTGTGTGTATGTGTTCGTGTGTGTTTGAGTGTGTGTGTGAGAGTGTATGTGTGTGAGTGCGTGTGTACGTTCTGCATTGTTTGAGGTGTTGTTGGCTCCCAACACTGTACGTGCCCTTTCACCCCTCCCCGTGTACCACACCATGTCACTGAAATCCTCGCCACTTTCTCCTGTGACCCGGGTCACCTTCCCCATGTCCCCACCACTGGCCTTCCCCCTCTGCTGACCCTGGCCTCTGCCAGAGCCTTGGGTTCCTTCTGCCCGCCCTGGTGTGTTCACTGCCCGCCTGGGCTCCTGGTCCCGCAGCTGCGCGGGGCCCAGAGACCCTCGGGGCCGCCTGGGACCGAACAGGGCTTGGCAGGCGCCCAGAGCCTGAGCCCTGCTGCCTCTCGGACCCCTGCCTGCTTGCTCTCCCCTTCCCCGGGCGGGGCCAGCTGGGCGCTGTCTCCTCCCGCTCCCCTCCCTGAGCCGGGGCCCGCGGTGAGGGCGGGGAAGCAGGGGCGCGGCGGGATGCACTGTCCGCGTGGTGCTGCTCCTGGTCCTGTCAGGTCACAGCGCGAGCTCCACGTGGCCCTGGCGCGGGCCTGGCCAGCTGCCCTCACATCCGCCCTCTCAGGTGACCCGCAGCCCTGCGGCCCAGGGCGCTGTCGCCGGCCCGGCTCCTGTGCGCGGGGCTGGCGTCCCTGCAGAGCAGGCCGCGGGGCGCTCGCACCAGGGCCGGGCGGGCTCGCCAGCGCTCGGGCTTGAATGACAGGATATCCTGCCGACAGCCAGCCACACAGTTGACTCCTTATTCCATTTTAGGCATTTCTTCTCGCCCCTGTTTGTTTTCCAAATAAGTTGGTATTGTGCTGTCGGGTTCGTAATTCAGTGGGTGGCGGGTTGTCGGGCACTGGGACAATGAACGGTTTGGGTATTGATCCGAAAGGTCACTGGCGCCGAGCGCGGCTTTCCGAGCCCTGGCTGGCGGCCCTCGCTGCCGGCTGTGGGCCGGCCGGGGCCCGAGCTGGTCACATGGGTCGTCTGCTCCCAGCGGGGGCAACTTCTGGGCCCACTGGCGACGGTCACAGACTCTCTGGGAAGAACTCAGATGACTCAAAGCAACTTAAAATAACTCACAGCTCCTTTTATCTTAAAATTGTAGGTTTGGTGATATCATGTTTTAATTTTAGTCCTTTCCAGCCTCCCTGCCCTGTGGTTCTGCAGACGCTGACGGTCCGGTGAGCCCGTGTGAGGGGGAGACCGTGAGGAGTAGTGGTGGGGCTGAGGGCGGGAGGAGGGCGCCAGTGAGCCTCTTGTGCAGCTCCTGGCGGTCAGGGAGTCTGAGAGTTCCGGGGGCCGGTGCGAGAGAGTCGTTCCCTTGAGTCACGTCCCGGGAACCTAATGCACGCGCTGTCTGGGGCATTTTTATTCCGTTAGCCCAGTGGGTTTCCGAAGGCCCTTTTGTGTTTGTGTGTCTGTCGCTGTGCTTACGCGCTTATAAGCCGTGAACGATGCCCAGGTCCCTGCAGAGCTGTCCCTGCCCGGGCCTGGCCCCGGGCCCCGCCGGCCAGCCGGGCTCCTCCCCACCTCCCCAGCCCTTCACCCGTCAGTGCGAAATGGGGTTTCGGGTCCCGCTGCATGTGGACAGCTGCTGTCTTGGCCGAGGTGGCGGGCGGGCGGGCGGCCTTCTTAGAGCCAGAGCGTCCCGGGCCTTTCCTCGGGGCCTCGGGGCAGCGCCTTCCCCGAGGGCACTCGGTGTCACCGTCCAGGCAGGGTGCGGCCTCCCGGGCCCTGCTCGCCTCTCTGGGCCCATCCCAGCAGGGCCGGGCTTGCAGCCTCTCCCAGCGGCCCTGGGGAGGGAGCGCCCAGGCCTCTCGGGCTCGGGACGCGACGCTGCCCCCAGCCGCATCCCCGCCAGCCCCTTGGCCTAATTTTAAATATTTCTTTTTGTTACTTTAAGTAAATCTCTGAAATTCCGATGGCAATTTTTATTGTTTTCTTAGGCCAGATTTCAAAAGGTGGAATCACTGTGATGAAAGGTGAAGAACAAGCCTAAAGCTCGCCAGGGGTCGCCCCTGCCAAGGGCGGTGACTTCATCCTACAGACAGAGGTCATCGGGGGTGGCACGGTCGCCCCTACCCCGGGGCCTTTCCGCCCTGGCCGTGGTGGGGGCGTCCCTGTGGAAGGCGCACCCCCCCAGTGTGTCTAGAAGAATCCTGCCCCTTGCGTCTGCCTCGGGCTGCCGGGCCTCCCCTCCCGCCTCCAGCGGCTCCTTCCATCGTATTCCCGAGTTTTAATCCTCCTCCTCCTCCTGGCCTTTGCGGCCGCCCTCCCTCACCTCGAGCTCCCTGTTTCTGCTTCTGGATCCTTCCACTGTTCTGTGGCGTTCCCGCCGGCCTTCCCCGTGTGCGTTGAGCGCCCTTCTGTGGGCTGTCCGCGTCAGCGCTCAGCTTTGGGTGGCTCCGAACCCGGCTGCCTTCACGGGAGCTTCCCCGGCTGTCGTCCTACTGGCCCGTGACGTCTGCCGTACCACGCGTGTCCAGAGACCTGCGTTTGCGCGGCCTAAGACCACGGCCAGGGGGTCCAGTTAGCAAGGGCTCGGGGGCACCTGTGTGCCAAGCCTCAGAGGGCCTGGATAGTGCCCGGGTCTGGGGGGTCCAGCCCCTGGTCAGCCGCGAGGCCATTGTCACAAAGCCAAGGGTGATGCCCGGTGTCGTTTCTCGAACTGTATGACCCGTCCCGGTACCGGGGGCAGCTGGAAGACCCACGGCGATGAAAATGGAATGCGCGTTTCTAAACGACCATGGGCGAGGGAAAGGTGGGAAGGGCCCCAGGGTGCCAGGAGCTGGCGTCGGTCCTTTGCGGCTCCACGCCGGGCAGTGTGTGAGCACCGTGGCCCGGAGGGTCACCCAGTGTCTCCAGAGAACAGCCACAGATGGGGGGAGACGGTGCAGAGACAGTAAGTCAGAACCTGGGAAATCAGTGAATATGGAAGCGCAATGCAGCAAACAGACTGCGTGCATCAGAAGCAGTTTGAGGTGATAAGTTCAGAGGACAGTTTATTAAGAAAAAAGAAAACAACCTAATTTTGTGTCTCAGCGACAAGAGAAAAAAAAAGAGTAAAATAAGCCCAAAGTTTGCAGAAGAAGGAAATAATGACGACCATAACAAAAATCGGCAAAATAGGGGATAGAAAGCCAATAGGAAAGATGAACAAAATAACTAAATTTTTTGAGAACTTGACTGAAATTTAAGTCTGTAGCTAGACTCACCAAGAAGAAAACTGTACCAAATAAATCAACTTGTAAATGAAAGAGAAGATGTTGCCGCTGGTCCCACAGAAGTACAGAGACTCGTAGGAGACTGATAGGAACAGTTAGAATCGAACAAAACTGGGATTCTGGAAGAAATGAGTGTATTTCAGCAAACATAAAACCTGCCCAGATGGAGCTTCTGGAGAGAGAATCTGCCGGCTGTAGGAGCTGAGGCCGCGTCAGCCTCCCGGGGCAGGCCCTGCCGGAGCACGGGCTGTGCGCTGCCCTGTGCTCAGGCTGCCCTCAGCCTGCCAGAAGAGGCTCATGAGCACTGAGCCAGGAGTGCCCCGCCCTGCCACCCTCGAGTCTGCAGAGGGAAATACAGAGCCGTGTCCACACCCCGTCTAAAGAGCCCGGCTGGCTCTGCAGATGTCACGTGACACTCGGAATACGTTTTCCCCAGAGGCAACCGCGGGCCCGTGTGACCCCAGCTCCGCCCCCTGGCCTGGAGTCGGCTGCCCCGAGGACCCCCTGGCGCTGCCCGTGAGCCTGCGGGTTCACCTGTACGCCTGTAGAGCCTCGTAGGCCGAGGGAGGTGACCAGCGACGGGTGGTTGGGGCTGGAACGCGCCTGAATGGAGTGTCCCCTCGCCCGCCGAGGAGAGCCCCTCGCAGGGGTCCCCGTTGTCAGCGGCCCAGCGCCTCCCGGGCCATCCCCCCTGTTGGGATGAGGGCGTCGTGGTCGCAGCTGGGGGTGGGCCCGCCGGGGGTCCCTGTTCTTCATGCCTGAAACGTGGCTCTGGGAAATGAAGGTGCAGGGCCTTTGCCCGTCGGCACAGCAGCTGATTTCCTCTGGGACTTGGGGGGAGCTTGGCGCCGCCGCCTCCGTTTCCAGAGTCCCGAGTGCCGGCCTGTGTCTCTCCCCCGCTCCATACGGGGCGAAAGTCGGACTTGGCATCAGTGACTGCGCCAGGGACTCGGGTCTGGGGCGCCTGGGGCTTCGTCAGCCCAGGTCAGACTTGCCACTCGTGTCCTTTTCCCGGCAAAGAGCGTTTCCGTGAGAGACGAAGAACAGCGTCAGCGTCGCGGAAAAGTGAACTTGCAGGATAGTAAGTACCAGGCATCTCGGCCAGATTTTGGAATAATTTGATTATTGTCAGGTGAATTTTTTTTTCTTTTTCTTTTTTTTTTTATTTTATCACCATGTGGAAAGTTACAGAGTTCTCAGGTTTATGTCTCAGTTATACCGTATTCGAACACCATCCCTTCACCAGTGCCCATATTCCACCACCAAAATCCCCGGTATACCCCCCCACCCCCCACCCCAACTGTATAACTGATGAATTTCACTTCATTTTCTCTTCACCTTGATTACGTTCCATATTTCAACACAAAACTCACTATTGTTGTGGGAGTTATACCCCCAAACAAGACAGCCCTACTAGGGAAGCATTTGATAATTAGTTTTCATTAAAAGATTTTATGTTTTCAGGTTTTAGAAAAGGCCGCACGGCTCGGATGTGTCCCAGTCCCGAATCCCGGAGCCGTGTTAGTTGCTGCTCAGTGTCGCCAGGGCTCCATCTGAGAAGGTGTGCTGGCGGCACCTCCTCCTTCCGGCTCCCCGGTGTTGCTGGCCCCAATTCGGGCCCGGAGCATTTTCCGGGCCGCGTTGCTCACCAGAATGCCTGGCTGCTTCTCTGTTGAATGTCCAGGTGAATTTTTATAGCCTGTTTGATCTGAGTGGAAGGAAATAAGGTTTCCCTCCCCCCCACCCCCCCCAACCCCCCCATCCTCCCCCCCCTCTTTCTAAGCTAAAATGTTACTTTTCAGTCAAAAGGAAGGACAGGATTGTGGCCCCTTTTACAGCTGGATGTCTCCTGTAGGGTGTGTTGCTGAACTCCAGTGGGACACTGGGAGATTCCGTAGTTTCTGTCCTGGGGTTCATTGGGGCTGAGGCTTCCGACTCAGGCGCAGGCGTTCCTCCCCGCAGCGCTGGGCACGTGTGTCCCCGGTGGCTGGCCGGGCCCCTGTGCGCTCTCCCCACCCCTGCTGTTTGTTCTGGGTCACACCTCGCAGTGCTGGGGAAGGGCCGGCTCGGCCGTGTGTGGGGCGGTGTCCACCCTGTGCTGCTCCCGCCCTCGGCCAAGGTCATCTTAGAAAAATTGTGTATTTTTTAGTTGAGTCACAGGGCGACACACAGTTACAAAGCTGTTCCTGGTTGACTGGGCTTCAGAGTGTTCCGCACCCGTCCCCCCACCAGGGCACAGTCCCCACCACCAGAGTCCGTGTCCCCAGTTTCCCTCCCCACCCCCACCCGCCTCTACGGCAGGTACCTCTCTCTCTCCCCTTCTCCCTCCCTCTCTCTTCCTCCCTCTCTTCTCCCCCCTTTCTCTCTCGCCCCCTTTTGGTCACTCTGGCTTGCAGTACAGATGCTGGAAGGTGACCGGATATGTCCCTGTACCTGCTTTCCACATTCAGAGCTGTCAACAGTGTCATTTCCAAGAATTACCGATGTCATTTTTAACACAAAGGAAAATACTCCATTCTTACTGTAATTAATAAGCCTTGATCGTCAGATCCATTAAATCAGTTCATTTCCCGCCGTTTACAGACGGCTGATGCCAGCCCGTGGCCTGGTGCTGTGAGGTTCGTGCCGAGACGCATGGCTACGGGCGTAGCTGCTGGAGTGTGGGGGGCTCAGGCGAGCAGGCCCAGGTGTCATGCGTGCTTGTGTGGCGCGTGCGCCCCGCCCCTACTGGCTTAGGACACGGCGCCCCTCCTCGTGTGAGCCTGACAGGACCCAAGTCGTTCTCCGAGTCTGGGGCCTCTCCTGGGGAGGGGAACCCCACACCTGGCAGCACCGTTTCTCCACGTTGTCTCAGACCCTGTAAGTTTCTGTTTCCTGAGTTGTGTCCACGTCCCTGCAGGGCAGGCTCGGGGCGGCCCTTGGCCACGGGCAGAGGCCCTGGGCAGAGTCCTGAAGACCCCACTGTCCCCGGGCCGGTGCTCAGCGTCTCCGGGCCGGAGACCGTCTCGTCTGCTTTGTTTTGAACCCAGCCAGTCTTCTGAGTCGATTCAAAGCGTTTTATTGTTCTGGACGGCGCAGATATCAGCTCCCTGCCCCTGGACTCGGCGGCTGTCCAGGGTCCTGCCTCAGCGTCCCCCTCTCTGCCTCCCCGGTGTTCCCCGGCGCCGTTACCTCCTGATGGGGAAACACAGGCTTGGACAGCCTTAGTGCGTCCTGGGAGCTGGCGGAGCCCTGGGCAGTCTGCAGCTGCAGGCCAGACAAGCCGGCCGCTTGCCCTGGTGCCCGGGGCCACTCTGGGAGTTGGTCTGTGTCTCCCTCTAAATGTTTGTCCGAAAAATAGTATATTTTTGTTGGTGTTTGAAGGGAATTCTGTTAACAAAGGAGGCCGAGTGGATCTTGGGGAGGGCCCGGGGGGCCGAAGTCCTGCCACAAGAAACCGGCTTCTCCTGGATTCCCTAGGTCTGTTGAGTTGAGCTTCCCCTTCTGCCCGTTCCGCCCCTGCCCTGCCCCTGGTTTCCTGCCTGGACCTGCAGGCACCTGGTCGCGGAGCGGAACTGGAGTGCCGTGACTCGGAGACCCCGAAAATGGTTGGGTGGCGTTGCTATAGCAGCGCTTAGCAAGTGTTTGCTCGCGATGCTTTTGAAGCTGCGTTTGACCTTTTACGCCTCGGATAAAGCTGTGCACACTGGGGGGCGAGGCCCGTTGCCCCGACGGTGTCTCCGTGGGCTTTGCTGTGTGTCCTCTCCTGCGCCACTCCGGTCTCTGGCTCTCGGGCTCGTTTCTCCCGCACAGTTCCTTGGGTTCCAGAGCCGACGTGTGCCCGTGCTCCTCTGGCCCACGCCGCTCCCAGGGGTGCCCAGAGGGAGCGGGAGGGCTCCTGCACGCACTCTCCTCGCTGGGGACAGGCGGGTCCACGCGCCGGCATCAGCGGGGAATGGCCCCGGTGCCGAGAACGTCCAGAACAAATTCCAGGTGGCGCGTCCCTTCTGGGGGCTCGGAGAGCCGCCCTCCTCGGACCAGCAGGCCCGAGGACTCAGGGGGGGTCACGGCGAGGGCGGGGGGGTGGGAAAGAGTCAGGTCGTGGGAGGGCAGCCAGCAGCTGGGACCTGTGCCAGCTCCCCAGTGTACATGCGCACACACACGCACACACCCACCACACATACATGCACGCACACTGCACGTATGCACACATGCACACACTGCACACATGTGCACACACGCGTACACACATGCATACTTTGCACTCCTGGCCTGTGCCTTGCAGGGCCGTGTGCAGCTGCACGTGTGTGTGTGCTGCTGTCTGGACCAGACACCACCCACAGGAATGGCAGTAGGCTTATTAGAGAATATTCAAAAGTCAGTTTGTGATGGCTGATGACTAAATGATTTTAACAGAGTAAGTAAGTCATGATTGAGAATGCGTCAGACATCGGTACCTATATATTCATCACAGCACAGTTCACAGTAGCCAAAGTTGGAAACCACCCAAGTACTCTAGAACAAATGACAGGGTAAAGAAACTTTGGTACATCTACACAATGGAATACTATGCAGGTGTTAGGAGAGATGAAGTCATGAAATTTGCCTATAAATGGATAGACATGGGGAGTATCATGCTAAGTGAAATGAGTCAGAAAGAGAGGGACAGACATAGAAGGACTGCACTCATCTGTGGAGTATAGAATAACATCACATGAGGCTGACACCCAAGGACAGTAGATACAAGGGCCAGGAGGATTGCCCCATAGCTGGAAGCCTGCTTCATGAGCGGAGGGGAGAAGGCAGCTGGAAAAGAGAAGGGATCACTAAGAAAATGATGGCTGAAGGAATCGGTCGGGATGGGAGATGTGTGCCGAAAGTAGATAATGGAACCGAACATGATGACCTCTCAGTGTCTGTGTTGCAAGCCATAATGCCCCAAAGTAGAGAGAGAGTATGGGGAATATTGTCTGCCATGGAGGCAGGGGGAGGGAGGGTAAGGGGGGGTATAGCAGGGTGGTAAGGAATGTGCACTGGTGGAGGGATGGGTGTTTGATCATTGTGAGATTGTAACCCAAACATGAAAGCTTGTAACTATCACGGTGATTCAATATAATTAAAAAAAAAAGAAGAAGAATGCGCCAGACACTGTGGCAAGCTCGTAGGTGCTGCTGATCTAGCAGAGAAGTTCCCCTTGTCCGTCTGAGAAGCTCTTTCAGCACTTCTTGCAACGCTGGCTTCAGGGCTGTGAATTCCCTGCGCTGTTGGCTGTGTAGCCCCTTCACCTCTGAATGCCGGGGTGTTCTTGGTGCGCTCATTTCGTCGCGTTTTCCCGCTGTCCGTCCGTGCTGTTCCTGCGCGCAGCCTCATCGGCGGGATCTGCTGTGCGTCACGGCCTTCCCGCACGGGCGTTCCTGTGCCGGCCTCTCACCGGCTTGGACTTGGTCGTTCGAGCCCAGCGCGTCTTGGCATTTCCCTAGTTGAGCCTGTTTTCCTGAGGTGCTTCAGACCTTTCCAAATGGTTCCGGAAGGGTTTTGTTGTTTGCTTGTTTGTTTTTGGTTTTGGGTCACACAGCAATGCTCAGGGCTCACTTCTGGCTCTGCACTTAGTACTGGCCCCTGCCGGTGCTCTGGGCACCACACGGCCGCCGGGGATCGAACCCGGGGATTGCCTCGCTGGCAGCCTGCGAGGCAAGCACCCCGCCTGCCGTGCTGTCTCCCCAGCCGGCCGGTGGCCTGTGCCTCCCTGTCCCGTGGGCTCTGGTGATCGAACGTTGCTCCTCTCGAGCCCCCGCCCCATCTCTGCTGTGCTGCTCTCTCCTGCCGTCCGCCACCCCTCTTACTTCCCGGCCCGCACTTCCCTCCTTGGCCTTCGGCTCGGCCTCTGTTCTGCTGTGCAGAGCTGCGGCGTTTCCGGTATCACCTACCGTGTTCTTCACCTCTGACCGTGGTCGTCTTTTCCATTTGCCTTTGAGTTCACGGTGTCGTCGTTCCTCTGAGCCCTTTGAACGCGGCTTCTCCAAGCCATCAGCCGAGGCGTTCCTGGGGCTGGTGAGCCTTGGCGACACTGGCCCTGCCCTCGGGCTTGGCAGGCGTCTCTGCCTTCCCCGGGTTTCCCCTGTGCCACGGCTGTTTCTGGGGGCCTTGGTTCCCTGGTGTCCCTGCCGTGCTGGGTGAGCCTTTGCAGTGAGCCCCCGGGAGGGGCCGAGGGCTGGAGTGGAGGCTCCTGTCGTCCTCACCGAGTGGCGGGAAGTGTGAGCAGCGTGTCGTTCGCCGAGTAGGTCAGTCGAGCGGCCAGCTCGGGGGTGGAGGCTGCTGGGAGCTGGGCACCGTCCCCTGTCCTGGGCCAGGCCCCGTGACGTCAGCAGGGAGTGGCCGGCAGCAGGCAGAAGGCCCGAGTGGGCCATCAGGCCTCAGAGTGTCCCTGCCGCCAGCTGGCCCGGTTCCTTCGTGCTGCATGCTCGGTCGCTGTCCGTGTACCGGCTTGGCTTTGGTTTGCTTTTTCCATGAAGTGACCTTGGAAGCCCTTTCCCAGTGGCAGGAAACTGAGCCCGGGCGGCCGTGGGCCCCAGCCGGAGCTTGTCCCCACAGCAGCTTTTCCTCGGACCCCGCCCCTGCGGCCTCGCGGTGGGCTGTGTGAGCACGTTTGATGCAGAGACTCCTGACCGAAGCCAGTCACTCCCAGGGCCTCCCCGGGGCTGGGCGGAAGCTTGGCGGGGCTGCCCGTTCCCTGGGGCAGAGACGTGGGTCAGGGAGGCCTTCCCGGGGCGTCAGCGTATTGGCGCAGCTGCCTGGCGCTGACGTGCGTGTGTGGGGCCCCGGCGGCTCGGCGGCGTTGCCGGCACTTCGCAGCCCTCTTCTGTCCGAGCCTCTCTCGCACGTGTTCACCCCTGCGCCGGCCTTTTGCTCAGAGGGGCGGCGGGGCCGTCTGGAGTCGGTGAGGGACAGAGACCCTGCGCTGAGCACCATGTTCCGTGTCGTTGCAGTGCCCGTTACCATGGCAGTGACGGCCGGGACCACAGCCCCCTTCCCCATGAGCAACCACACCCGGGAGCGGGTGACCGTGGCCAAGCTGACCCTGGAGAACTTCTACAGCAACCTGATCGCCCAGCACGAGGAGCGGGAGGCCAGGTACGGCCCGCGGGGCGGCGGGGCGGTGGGGCGGGCAGCCCGGTGCTCCCGCTCGCGCGTGTCCCTCGCTCCTGTTTCTCTCGGGACCCAGAGCGCGTGCTTGAGGTTTGAGCGGCAGCTGCGGGCCGAGGCGGCACTGCCCGTGCTGCCCAGACACCTTCCCCTCGGCAGAGAGCCCGGTGCAGACGCCTGCACTCTGCAGGATCGTCCCCGCGGGGCCGTCCCCGTGCTGAGGTGACGGGACGTGCCATTGGGGGTCTCCCCCGGGCGGCTTCACGGCCCAGCTGTGAGTCGCGGTGATGCACTGGCCTGGGAAAGGGCGTCCTGCGGAGGGTTGGCACGAGCTCACTCTGGCCAGGGCCCGAGAGGTGAGCAGGGAGACTCGCATCTGTGCCTGTGGTGGGCCCGGCCCGACAGTGCTCAGGGCACCCTGCGGCCTCCCCCGTGCCAGGCTTGCTCTCCCGCCCGCTGAGACGTTTGCGTGATGGTTCAGTCCTCCATCCTTCTCCCGTCACCTTTTCCGGCACCTTCTGGAAGGAAGAGCTCTCCCGGGTGCGGGCTGGGACACGCCAGTCCTGTGCTCTCTGGGGCTGCACACGCCCGGGTGCTCCGTTCCTGTCTCGCGGCCCCCACTCCTCGCCCTGCTCACGCAGTTTAGGCTCCACTAAAATAGGAGGATGGGGATGTGACTATTTACATTTGTTTTGCATCTTTACTTTGGTTTTGTTCCAAATCCAGAGGGGCGCAAGGCCTGCGCCTGGCCTGCACCCAGGGATCCCTCCTGGCGGGTGCTCAGGGAGCAACACGGGGTGCCGGGACGGAACCCCAGCTGGCTGCGTGCAAGGCAGACGCCCGCCTCCTGCACGGTCTCTCCAGCCCTGGGAGCTTGGCTCTTCTAGAAGACCAGGAGTCCTGGTTACAGAGTTGCTTAGTTTTTGATATACACTGTGCAGTGAGTATCTTTTCCTGAGTGTTTGGGAAAGTCAAGCCCAAATTCCAAGGGAAAGATACAAACAAGCTCATGGAGCCAGTAGGTGTCGAGTCAGGACCCAGACTCGGGGCTTAGAGAGGGATCAGATCAGGGGCTTAGAGAGGGATCAGATCAGGGGGGCTTAGAGAGGGATCAGATCAGGGGGGCTTAGAGAGGGATCAGACTCAGGGGGGCTTAGAGAGGGATCAGACTCAGGGGCTTAGAGAGGGATCAGATCAGGGGGGCTTAGAGAGGGATCAGACTCAGGGGGGCTTAGAGAGGGATCAGATCAGGGGGGCTTAGAGAGGGATCAGATCAGGGGCTTAGAGAGGGATCAGACTCAGGGGGGGCTTAGAGAGGGATCAGATCAGGGGCTTAGAGAGGGATCAGATCAGGGAGGCTTAGAGAGGGATCAGATCAGGGGGGCTTAGAGAGGGATCAGATCAGGGGCTTAGAGAGGGATCAGATCAGGGGGGCTTAGAGAGGGATCAGACTCAGGGGGGCTTAGAGAGGGATCAGACTCAGGGGCTTAGAGAGGGATCAGATCAGGGGCTTAGAGAGGGATCAGATCAGGGGGGCTTAGAGAGGGATCAGATCAGGGGGGCTTAGAGAGGGATCAGACTCAGGGGCTTAGAGAGGGATCAGATCAGGGGCTTAGAGAGGGATCAGATCAGGGGGGCTTAGAGAGGGATCAGACTCAGGGGCTTGGAGACAGTGTTCGTGACTTGGGCAGTCGCGGCCTTCGAGAGCCGGGTTCCGTCGTCGAGCACCAGGCCCCTGACTAGGGCTCACACAGCTGTAGACGTCCTCGTCTCACCAGCGTGTGGAGGCAAAGTCCACTGTGTGCTACTATGTTGAGGAAGAGTTTTTTGGTGATCATGTTCGTTCAGCTTGATTTTTTAGCATAGCAAATGGTAGTGTTTCATAAGTAAATGTCCTTCTTTAAAAGGGGAATGTTAAGGTCTGTCTTTACAGTTTTTAATGTTTTGTTTTCATTTGAAAAGGCAGAAGAAGTTGGAAGTGGCCATGGAGGAAGAGGGATTGGCGGATGAAGAGGTGAGAGCAGCCTTGGCTGGGGCGGGCGGGGCGAGGGCGGGGCCGTGTGTGTGTGTGTGTGTGTGTGTGTGTGTGTGTGTGTGTGTGTGTGTCTGTGTGTCTGTGTGTGTCTGTGTGTGTGTGTATAGCAGTGCTGCATTCCATTGCCAGTCGTGGCTCACCGGGTGCCTCCTGAAGAGCCCGGCCAGCTGTCCTGCCCCCGTCCCACCAGTGTCCAGCGTTTCCGCTGTTCCCGCCAGTGCCCTGTGTGTGCCTTTCCCCTGCGTTGGCTGCTCAGGCACGTGTGGGTGTGGCGACGGCCTCTGGCCTGGCTTGCACCCCGCCCCATGCTGACCTGTCCACCCTCTGGCCTCAGACCCTCTCCCTGGGCAGTCTGTCCCCTCAGCTGCCTCTCTCCTCTCAGCCCCGTCATGCCAGCGCCCACTGCCCTTGCGGTGCCCTCCCTTCTGCTCTGGGACCCCCTAGATCATCTTTCCAAAGTAGGAGCTCCGTTACATCTGGGGCATGTGTCGGGGATGGGTGGGCAGTAAGAGGGTTTGGGCCACACCCAGTGGTGTCCCGGAAGTGCTCCTGGCTTTGTGCTCAGGGCTCACTCCTGACTGCTGGGGGTTGAATCGGGCTGGCTGCATGCAAGGCAAGTGCTGCAGCTGCCCTGTTCTCTCCCGCCCCAGAGTGCCATCACGGCTCAGTGAGCGTCACGTCTCCTGAGCTTGCAGGCGTGGGAGAAAATGGGTGAATAAACGAACATGTGAATGATGGCTCTTTCCCTGAAGAGATCATAAATTATGGGGAGGGGGAGAGGAGCGGGAGCGAGCTCGTGCTAGCGTGAGCATGCGTGTCTGGGGGCAGGATGGGGAGTTCGGCACCAGAACAGCCTCTGGGAAAGGTCACGGCGTGTGTCTCGGGGTCAGGAGGTGTGCCGAGTGGCGTGTGCAGCGTGCCGGATGGAGGCCCTCTCCCTTGCAGGCTGGAGAGCGTAGGTTCCTGCTCAGCCCACCCTTCCTTGGCCTGCCGCCCCCTGTTCAGAACCGGGATCTTCCGGCCGCTTCTTGACAGGAGCAGAGAGGAGGGGCCCGCTGTTGCCCCCAGACCGCGCCCCCCACTGCTCAGCCCCAAGAGGGGCTCCCGGCTCTGGGAACCCGGCCCCCAGGGGGAAGGTGTTTGTGGGGTCACCCGGCCCCAGCAGGTGGTCTGAAGTCCAGCCCTACGTCACCTTCCCTGTCCCGTCCCGAGAACTCTCCTGGTTCTTTCATGTCCGATGCTTAAATTCAGCACCAGGCCTTGTGATTCGTTCCTCCGTCAATCAGCTGTGCTCGTCTGTAGAACTGAAAAGCACTCACGTAAAGTCAGTCTATTAATTTCAGAGCACGTTTGTGGTCCTTGACTTTGAGGAGGATGGGAGCAGTGCTCTCTGCTTTCCCTCGCGTTTGTGTCCGTGTCTGCTCTGTATTCTCCACCGTCTGCCTTTTCTCCCGGCGTTGTTGCAGTGCGTGGGTCACCCCGAGGCCAGTCCTGCTGCGTCCCCGGGAGGCGTGTTGCTTGCTGGGCCTCTGCACTCCAGTGTGTCTGTCCTGCCTGATGTGGTGGCGTAGCGCCACCATGTGGCTGGTTGGCAGTATAGGCTGTTTTGGTGGTTTTTTTTTTTCTTTCTTTTTGGGTCACACCCAGTGATGCTCAGGGGTTACTCCTGGCTTTGCACTCAGGAATTACTCCTGGCGGTGCTTGGGGGACCATATGGGATGCCGGGGATTGAACCCAGGTCGGCTGCATGGAAGGCAAACACCCTACCCGCTGTGCTATCGCTCCGGCCCGGTGGTTTTGTTTTTTGGTTTTTGTTTTTTGTTTTGCTTTTGGGGTCACACCCGGCGATGCTCAGGGGTTACTCAGGAATTACTCCTGGCAGTGCTTGGGGGACCATATGGGATGCTGGGAATCAAACCCGGATCAGCTGCGTGTAAGGCAAATGCCCTCCTGCCCCTTGAGTGTAGTCTTAAAGTTGTTTTTGTTCAGATTATTTATATAAAACCAGTATAAAATGTAGCTTTAAAACTCATGTTGTTTACGTGTTTTTTTTTTTAATTAAAATTTTGGAGGGGGTTTGGGCCACAGCGGCGGTGCTTAGGGGTGACTCCTGGTTCTGCACTGTGAATTAAGAACTGTGAACTCCTGGCGGTGCTCAGGGACCGTGTCGACAGTGCTCGGGGCGTTTGCACTGCTGCTGTGCAACTGCCCTGGCCCTTCCTTTAACCTTTAACCGAGAAAGGTGATGGCGGACGTGTGTGACGTCTGCAGAGAAGCACGACCCTCGCTCCCCTGGGACCTGTGGCTCGTGTCCCGCAGCCTTCGGGGAACAGCGCAGGTGTCTCCCGTGGTGCGGCGGGCACGGGTCCCACCGCTGGGCCGTGCCACTCACTGCCCCTCACGTCCCGAGAGGAGGCGGGTGCTCCTCCCAGGGCTGCTGGAGGCCTGGCCGGCCGGCCCTCGGACACGCACTCGGCAGCCCCGTCCCCGCTCCTGGCGCTCACTGTGTCGGCGACACGGACATGCAGCTCGCATCAGGACAGCTCGGGGGCGTCTCCGTGCGTGTGGCCAGCCGGGGCTCCACCCCCCCAGCCCCCAACGGTTCCCACGAGCCCGCAGGAGCGATTCCTGAGTGCAGGGCCAGGAGCAACCCTGAGCAAAGCTGGGTGTGACCCAACCCAGAAACCAGCCAAGGCGCCAGCCCGCGCTCTGCGTGGAGAGAGGAAGTGGAGGTTTGGCAGGGACACGCCCAGTGCCCTGCGGCAGCCAGCGTCCTTCCTGTGGCCCTGGGCGTTTCCACGCAGGGAGGGGTCATTTCTCGTGACCCTGGGGGGGCGCTAGGGAATTCTTAGCGGGCTCCTTGAGGTTCCTGTGTTTGCGACTGGGGACAGGGGTGGCCTCACCTTCCCCGGAGCGCGGGCTCCAGGTCTGCCCCGGGTGGGCTCTGCCCTCGTGCCGGGCACGTGCCGGCTGGGCACCCGGCTGAAAGGAGGCTTCCTGCACGCGGCACCCGGGCCCCGGGAGCATTTCCCGGCTCGGGTCCCGGTGGCTGCTGCACAGGCGTGAGAGGGCTGGGGGCAGGCGGGCTGGAGGGCGGCGGTGATCCTGCAGGGGGAGGGCCTCTGCCCTGCACGCGGCCAACCCGGGTTCGATCCCTCACACCCCAAATGGGCCCTTGAGCACTGCCAGGGGTAATTTCTGAGTGTGGAGTCAGGAGTAGCCCCTGAGCACCGCCAGGTGTGGCCCAAAGACCAGACAAACCGCAAAGCCAGGAAGACTGAGGGTTGGTCGGGTACCCGGGCTTCAGCCGTCTTCCGCTTGTTTCCTCCTTCCCACGCCCGCTGCCCCTCAGCTGAGGGCAGTGGGTGGCAGCGCAGGGGGACGTTCCTCGGGCCCTCGGCCGGCTCCGGGCGAGGGCCAAGCCGTTGTCTGTCTGTTGTGTAGAAAAAGCTGCGCCGGTCCCAGCACGCTCGCAAGGAGACGGAGTTCCTGCGGCTCAAGAGGACCCGGCTCGGCCTGGACGACTTTGAGTCCCTGAAGGTCATCGGAAGAGGCGCCTTCGGAGAGGTGCGCAGACGCCGGGCACGGGGCCGCCTGCCCGCTGCCCGGGGGGGGATGGGGGCCCCTCCTGCCCGCTGCCCGCTCCCCTGCCCTTTGGGCAGAGGGGACCCCGCCGCGGTGGTGGGCATCGCAGCACATACAAATGACCCACCCCGACGGACCCCACCTCCTCGCGGCCCGTGCTGGGCCCGGGTAGTCATCCGGCAGCTTCGCCGGTCACAGCGGGGCGTGGACGTTGTTGTGTTCCAGGTGCGGCTCGTCCAGAAGAAGGACACAGGCCATATCTACGCCATGAAGATCCTGAGGAAAGCGGACATGCTCGAGAAGGAGCAGGTGGGAGCCCGCCCGCGTCCCCCGCTCTCCCGAGACCCGGGCACACACAGGAGGGCCCGCCCTCCGCCCCGCCCCTCTCAGGGTGCCCCAGCTTCCCAGCTGTGACTCCCGGTGCCTTTGCTAGGGTCACTGGCGCCCCGCCCCCAGGCCAGCCCTAGTCACTGTGGCTCGCGGTACGGGCAGTGACAGGGCTCCACGCGTATCCCCGCCAGGGCTGCTTCTCCCGCCACTGTCCTGGTGCTGACACACACGCACACACACACACATGCACGCACACACATACACGCACACACAGATGCACATCAACATGCACACAGATATGCACCAACACACACACACACAGATACAAACCAACACACACACGCACACACAGATACACACTAACACACTCATGCACATGCACACGCACACATGCCTGTATGCACGCTCGCGCCTGTCTCCCTGGCAGTAAGCTCAGTGCTGTAAGCTGGTTCTCGGGATCTGTTGCCTTTGGGTATTTGTTATCTTCCTCTGATGCGTCCTCGTGTCCCACAGATGGGCAGTCACTCTGTCTGTCGTCCTGTCTGTCCCTCTCCTGACTGGGCCCCTCAGCAGGGGGCTCTCCAGCTCTAGCCGCGAAAGCGCGTGCTGCGTGATTTCCTCTTTTCTGCCGCTCAGTCCTGCTGTGTTGTGTCAGGCCCTTGTTCCTCGCCGTCTGTGCTGGCACCTGGGCTGTGCCTGGGGCTCGTGAACACGGGGGTGCAGAGGCCCCGGGGCCCTGCCGGAAGTGAGGTCACGGCAGCTCAGGTCTTGGATCACTGTTTTCCCGAAAGGCTGCCCCCGCCGACACCCCTCTGCCCCTCCCCCGAGAGCGCGCTGATTCTCCTGGCGTCCCCAGTGGTCGGTGTCGAGCAGGGCCGCTCTCCTGCCCGTCAGGGTGGCTTGCAGGAAGTGTGTATTTCCCCCGTGTTTTCGGCGGGGTTGGCGGGGTTGTTTCTGCGGGTGGTGCCCTGGGTGTTCGCCAAGTGCGTTACGGACTCGGGCATTGGCCTCGCCCGCAAGAGGCAAAGAGGCGGCCTTTGTGCTGGGGAGCTTCTGGGTTCGAAGTGGCCCAGAGTCCGGCAGGGGCCGCCTGTTTCCTGGCGTCTCCGGACTCGGGTCTGATGTCAGGGTCTCGCATCTGTTGGCGTGGAAAGGGATCTGACTGTCCGCACGTGTGACCGGCCGTTCTCGATGTGCGTGGGGGTTTCCCGCCTCCCCTCAGACCTGTCCCCTGTTGGCGACCAGCTGTCCATGCGCACAGGTGACCGTCCCAGCGTACACCTGGAGCCCGTGTGACCGTGCTGCCGTGTTCTGCCATAAGGAGTAACTCGGGAGCGTGCACGCAGACACGGGCTCAGGCCGCAGCTGGCAGGCCGGGGGCGGCACCTGGTCACGGCCACAGGAACAGAGGCAGCTGGGGGGTCTGGCGGGCCGGGCCAGGCCCCCACCTGGGTGCCGTGGGAGGGCCTCTCGGGGCCTTGGCAGCAGACGCGGCCGTGCTGGGCAGAGGCAGGAGCCCAGAGCAGCCGGGAGCAGGCAGGGCCGTGGGCGTTTCCCGCGCTGACGCTTAGGTGCTCAGGAGTCAGATGGGAATCGGGTGTGAGAGCGGGTGCTGTGCCCAGGGAATACGGGGTGGGGGAGAGCGGGGAGGGTGTGGGGGCTCCCGGGCTGGGCTCTGGGGAGGGAGGGAAGGAGCTGGCCCTGCAGCGGGGGCACCTTGGGGTGCCAGAACACAGGGACGTTTAGTTGGCCGTTGGTGCGGACGAGGACAGGCAGGCCAGACGGGGGCTCTCGTGCACAGAGGACAGGCTGGGGGCGGCGGGAGTCAGGGCTGGCCAGGGTCCGTCCTGAGTGAGGGCAGGAGCACTGTGTGAGGAGTGAGGGCACTGCCCAGGCCTGGGCAGCTGACTGAGGGCAGGGATGTTGAGGGGGCCCAGGGGCCTCCAGGACGGGTGAGAAGGGGCAGAGGCACCCCTGGACTGGACGGGAGACCACCTTGCCTGCGCCCTGGGGAGCTGCTGCAGATGCTGACTGGGCGTGGGTCTGTGGGGGCAGGAGGTGAGCGGGGAGAGTGGGCGTGGGCCTGAGTGGGCAGAAGGGGGGTGGGGAGAGTGGGCGTGGGCCTGTGTGGGCAGAGGGGGGGTGGGGAGAGTGGGCGTGGGCCCGTGTGGGCAGAGGGGGGGTGGGGAGAGTGGGCAGGGGGGTGGGGAGAGTGGGCGTGGGCCTGAGTGGGCAGAAGGGGGGTGGGAAGAGTAGGCGTGGGCCTGTGTGGGCAGAGGGGGGGTGGGGAGAGTGGGCGTGGGCCCGTGTGGGCAGAGGGGGGGTGGGGAGAGTGGGTGTGGGCCTGTGCAGGGCTGGGGGGGCGGGGAGAGTGGGCAGGGGGGTGGGGAGAGTGGGCGTGGGCCTGTGTGTGCAGGGGGTGGGCGGGGAGAGTGGGCGTGGGCCCGTGTGGGCAGGGGGGTGGCAGCAGGGACATGCCTGACAGGGAGTCTGGAAGGGTGCAGGGGCGACTAGGAGAGGGCGGGTGGGAGCCGAGCGCCGCCGTGTCCTCCCAGACGCCCCTGCAGCCTCAGGGCCGGGCCGGGCGTCGGTGGGTGGGAAGTAGCGCCCACGCTTGCTCGCGTGTCGGTCCGGGCCCGGGTGCGGCGGGTCTCGCAGGGGCGCCTCTCAGGGTCCCGTCCTTCCGCAGGCCAGAGCACAGCCCCGGCTTGCAGGGGGTTGCTGGTCTCTGTCGTGACCCTCCCCGGCCCCCGTGTCCCGGGAGCCTGCGGAGTCTGTCCGCTCCCGGCCCTCCCCACGGCTGCCGGGACGGTTGGCGTGTCTCAGCCGTGTCCCCACCCCTGTCCGTGCAGGTGGCCCACATCCGCGCAGAGAGGGACATCCTGGTGGAGGCGGACGGCGCCTGGGTGGTGAAGATGTTCTACAGCTTCCAGGACAAGCGCAACCTCTACCTGATCATGGAGTTCCTCCCCGGAGGTAACGGCCGCCCGCCTGAGGGACCCCGGCCGGGCGGTCTGAACCCGCCCCACCCACACCTCTGCGAACACCGCCTCACACCTGCCCGGGTGGCCCAGCAGCCCGCCTGCGCCCAGGCTGTGTCCCTGTAGCCCCCGCCCTGCTGGGCTCCAGGGCCCGTGGAAAGTGCTCACCGCGGCGCTGTCCAGGGACCCGGTGCAGGGGGAGGCGGCAGCAGCTGTGGCCGGGGTCCGGGTGGACGCTCTGTGGGAGCGGGCAGGTTGGGCTGGGCTGCCCAGGCGGCCACTGACGGGGTTCAGCGCTGTCCGTGCTTGGGGACGCTGAGGAGAGTCTGGGGGACACAGGAGATGCCCGGCCCTGCTGGGGGCTGCACAGGCCTCGTACCCGGGCCCCCGGGGACCTAGAGCAAGGGGAGGGCGAACGGTTGCTCTCGGCCCCTTTAGAGACGAGTCCCCACGAGAGCGCCCGGGGGCTGCCCGAGGGGGCCCGAGTCCTGCTGGGGGCTGCGCCTGCCTCCCCGACACGCACCTGTGTGCCCTCGGCTGCTCCGGGCGGGGCTGCTCCCCACTCTCCCCGTGTTCTCCCCTACTCTCCCCTGAGACTCTCCCCCACTCTCCCCTGAGACTCTCCCCTACTCTCCCCTGAGACTCTCCCCCACTCTCCCCTGAGACTCTCCCCCCCACTCTCCCCTGAGACTCTCCCCTGAGACTCTCCCCTACTCTCCCCTGAGACTCTCCCCCCACTCTCCCCGGGGCTGTCTCCCCCTACTCTCCCCTGAGACTCTCCCCCTACTCTCCCCTGAGACTCTCCCCTACTCTCCCCTGAGACTCTCCCCTACTCTCCCCTGAGACTCTCCCCTACTCTCCCCTGAGACTGTCTCCCCCCCACTCTCCCCCGGCTGAGCCCCTCAGGCCCCCAGCACTGGCCGCTGCGGGGGCTCTCCCTGACCCAGGCGGGTGGCAGCAGCCGGGCGGGCTCTGTGGGATCCCCCGAAGGCCCAGCCCCGCCCCCTGTCCGCAGGCGACATGATGACCCTGCTGATGAAGAAGGACACCCTCTCGGAGGAGGAGGCCCAGTTCTACGTCTCCGAGACCGTCCTGGCCATCGACGCCATCCACCAGCTGGGCTTCATCCACCGCGACATCAAGCCCGACAACCTGCTGCTGGACGCCAAGGCACGCGGGGGACTCGGGCCCTCCCCTTCCCTGCCCTGCCCTGCCTCCCCAGTCAGCGTATATACAGTGTGCCATTCCGGTCTGAGCTAGAGTGTGGGCCGGAGTGCAGGGCAGCGAGGGGGGCGCTAGCCTTGCACACAGCCGACCTGGGTTCGATCCCCGGCATCCCACAGGGTCTCCGAGCCCACTAGGAGTGGAGTGACCCCTGCATGCAGAGCCAGGGTAACCCTGAGATCACTGGGTATGCAAAAAAAGAGTCTCATCATTGCAACTCAAAAGAGGAGTTTGCAGTAGGGCTGTTATTTTCGAAGTTAATATCGTCTCTTGACTTTACTCGATATTTTCCCTTTTCAGGGTCACGTGAAGTTGTCTGACTTCGGTTTGTGCACGGGGCTGAAGAAAGCCCACAGGACTGAGTTCTACAGAAACCTGACCCACAACCCGCCCCGAGACTTCTGTGAGTGGCCGTGCGGGGTGGGGCGGGGTGGGGGGTAGCGGGGCTGGCGGGAAGGGCCTGGCTGACGGCTGTCTCTGCCGCCCTCAGCGTTCCAGAACATGAACTCCAAGAGGAAGGCGGAGACGTGGAAGAAGAACAGGAGGCAGCTGGTGAGTCGGCCGGAGAGGGCTGCCCTGCACTGGGCCCGGCGTGTGTGTGTGTGTGTGTGTGTGTGTGTGGGTGTGGGTGTGGGTGTGGGTGTGTGTGGGTGTGTGTATGGGGGTGTGGGTGAGGGGTGGGTGGTTTCTTTTTTTCAGTTCATCTGTTTTGGGACCACACTCGGCAGTGCTCAGGGCCGACTCCTGGCGGGTCTCAGGAGACCACCCGGGGTGCCCGCGAGAGGCAGCCGCCCTCCCTGCTGTGGTGTCTCCGCCCGGGCACGGTTGGTGTGGCTCCGGAATGCCGGCTGACAGGCTGCTTCTCCGCAGGCGTACTCCACGGTCGGAACGCCCGACTACATCGCCCCGGAAGTGTTCATGCAGACCGGTTACAACAAGCTGTGTGACTGGTGGTCCCTGGGGGTGATCATGTATGAGATGCTGATAGGTACGTTGGACTTCGTGTGTCGGTAAATGGAAGCGTCCAACCGAACATGTCTCAGGAGCACGTGTGGGCGTGCCGCGTCCCCTCACTGCCCAGGGACCCGGAGGGCAGCAGGGGGCTCACCAGGACCTTGGGGTTTCCAGCTGCTCTCCCTGCCTTGCAGAGGGGAGGGAGGCCGCTGGGCGGGGCAGGCCTTTCCCGCGGCGTCTCTGTGGGAATGCGCAGCGGCCCGTGTTCCCGGCCTGGAGGCTGATGGCGTTTGGCCTCTGACCCTAGGGTACCCGCCCTTCTGCTCCGAAACACCTCAGGAAACGTACAGGAAAGTGATGAACTGGAAGGAAACGCTGGTCTTCCCCCCGGAGGTGCCCATCTCCGAGAAAGCCAAGGACTTAATCCTGAGGTCAGTGGGTCCCTCGGGCCTGCCTGGTGTCCAGAGACGCTGCCGCCCGCTCCCCGTCTTTGGGCAGGAGACGAGTCAGCGAGGGCAGGGACGGGCATACAGACCCTGGGCCCCGGGAGGAGGGGGAGAGGCTGCCTGTCCCCGCCCCCTCCCCACGCAGCGAGTGTCCGTGGGGGGGGCCGGGCGACACTGCCCGCCACCGTGCTCTGAGGCACACGGAGCTGTGCTCCTGCTGTCGGAAGGGGTGCTCCCCTCGCACACGCCCACCCGGCTTCACCCCCCGCGCCCCGGGGCACCGGCGTGGCCCAAGAGCCACAAACGAGGGAAAGAAGGAAGGAACCCCCTGGAGTCTCCGCGCGGGGACACGGGCTTCACCAGCGTTTCAATAAGCAAAACGTCAGAAAACGGAACACAGCTGACTCAGGGCTCTGGGAAACAGGCTCAGGGTCGTGCATGGAAAGTGAGTTCTGAACTAGTAACCGTTCACCTCGGTGTTTGAATTACGCTAAAGGACGAGCCCGAGCCGGCAGCGCCGTGGCCGGTGCTGGAGACCTTCTCCCGACCTCCCACGAGGGGCTTCACAGGCACGGAAGGGCGGGAGTAAGGTTCCCGAGTCTCTCTGACTCCGCCCGTCTCTAGGTTCTGCATCGATGCGGAAAACAGGATCGGCAACAGCGGGGTGGAAGAGATCAAAGGTCACCCGTTCTTCGAGGGCGTCGACTGGGGTCACATCAGGTACCTCCCAGGGCCCGGGCAGCGAGAGGCTTGATGGAGCCGGGAGGGGAAACGGGCCCCGGCCACAGCCTCTGCAGGGACGGCGCGGGCGCAGTGGGGTCCACAGGGCCTGGCGGCCTCAGCCCTGCGCTGTCCACTCTCGGCAGCTCTCCCTGGCGCTTGGGTGGGCATTAGCGGCCATGGAGCCCGGCCTCGACAGGCAGCCGCGTCCCTGGCCAGGAGGCATCTTTATGGCGTTATTTAAGCTGGTTCTTGTGTTGGCGGGGTCGGGGCTTCTGCTCTGAGTCGTGCGCAGTCCTGGGCAGGAGGGCAGGGAGAGGGGAAGGAGGTCAGGGTCCTGGCAGGGAGAGGGGAAGGAGGTCAGGGTCCTGGCAGGGAGATGAGGAGGGGGTCAGGGTCCTGGCAGGGAGATGAGGAGGGGGTCAGGGTCCTGGCAGGGAGATGAGGAGGGGGTCAGGGTCCTGGCAAGGAGATGGGGAGGGGGTCAGGGTCCTAGCAGGGAGATGGGGACGGAGGTCAGGGTCTTGGCAGGGAGATGAGAAGGTCAGGGTCCTGGCAGGGAGATGAGAAGGTCAGGGTCCTGGCAGGGAGATGAGGAGGGGGTCAGGGTCCTGGCAGGGAGATGGGGACGGAGGTCAGGGTCCTGGCAGGGAGATGGGGAAGGAGGTCAGGGTCCTGGCAGGGAGATGGGGAAGGAGGTCGGGGCCCTGGGCGATGCGTGTTCTGCTGCAGTTCTCGCCACGCCTGATGGCCGCGGCGGCCTGCTCTGGCTCTGCACAGGGCCGCGAGGCCCCTGTCCTGGGCGTCTGGAGACTGACCTCTCCCTGCCCCGCTGCAGGGAGCGGCCAGCCGCGATCCCCATCGAGATCAAGAGCATCGACGACACGTCCAACTTCGACGACTTCCCGGAGTCTGACATCCTGCAGCCAGGTAAGGCCGGGGCCGCGGGGCTGGGGGCCGCGCCCGCCCGCCCTTCCTCTGCCCCTCACACGCGCCTCTCTTCCCAGCGACCAACACCGCGGAGCCGGACTACAAATCCAAAGACTGGGTGTTCCTCAACTACACCTACAAGAGGTTTGAGGGGCTGACGCAGCGCGGCTCCATCCCCACCTACACGAACGCCGGGAAGCTCTGAGCCAGCGCGTCCGCCCAGACCTCAGGGGCTGCGGCCCCGACAGGCCGGGCGCGGGCCCTACCGGATTAGGGCTCTGAGACTGCGGCAGGAATTGGTTGGCAGTGCCAGCTGGCTTTATTATTATTTTTTTTGTATATTATTATTTTTGTTAACTTTATTATACGAAGGTACTGGAATAAAAGAAACGTATCTCCCTTTCTAACCGCACTGCCTACATGCGTCTTACGGTCCCTCTGCCCGTGTGCGCTGTGGCTCCGGGCGGTGACCCCGACCCGCCGGGAGAAACATCGCCCACGGCCACGGACCCACGGAGCCCGCGCTTGGGCCTCCCCCCGCGACACCAGACGACCCCGTGATGCCGTTGCAGCCGCTTGGAAGGAGAGTCTGGGTGGACCCGCTCCAGCTGCTCGTCCCCGCGGCCAGAGCTGCCCAGGGGGGCGCAGGGCTCAGCGCTCAGGAACGCGGGCGCGCTCTCGCGGACGCCCTCCCCCCTCTCGCCCGCTCTCCTGTGGCCGGAGGACTTGCGTCCCCGCTGGGCAGTGCGGGGTGACTCTGGGAATGTCCACGTGGCCGTTGGGTGCCGTGTTTCGGCTTTGGGTTCGGTGCTTGTTTACTGCTGAGCTCCCGCGCGGGTGACCTGCGGAGAAGGGCCTGTCGCTGGGTTCTCGAGACTCCTTCCCTGTCCTGGAGCGGCTCGTCTTTCCGGGATGGAGAGGTTTCCGCGTCTCGTCATTTCCTGAGCCTCCAGATGTACCAAAGATCCCGAGCAGAGAGTTTCCCCCCCGGCGGGACCCTGTTTCCAGATGGGACCGACCCGCAGGGGAGGGGCGCCGGGGGAGGGCGTGGAGACCAGGCGACATCCAGTTCTTGAGTTTCCCTGCGAGTGTATTGCTCTGGCTCAGCGTCCTGCTTCTGAAACAACTCTGGTTTCTTAAGTGCTAGTTGAGGAGTCAGCCTTGACCGCGGAAGAGCCGCGCGCTCAGTGGTCGGCGGGGGGCCTGGGCCGCTGTCCCTGCCCATCGAGGGTCTCGGTGGGGGCGAATGACTCAGGATCGACTGTCCCCTCCACGCGGTTCCTGCTGCCTTCCCTCCTGTTGCTGCTCGTGTGGTGTTCATTACGCCGTCGTCTGGTAATGACCTTCATCCTTCTTGCGGGGCCCTTGGCAGGGTAGGGCAGAGCTGTCGCAGGGCCGGCTTAGTACCCCTGACTCACCTGGACTTGCTCATTGCACCTGCCGCTAATTTTTTTCGAAGGAGACGTTTATCTGTGACTCAGTTTTATGAGATTTTCTCATCCCACCTCATCCCTGCCTTTTTAGTTTTAAGGACTGTTTGCGGGTGCGGTGGCGAAGACGGGAAACGCTGTTTCCTAGTCCTCAAGTGGCGGCCGTCCCAGCAGAGGGGGGAGGCCTTGGAGTGGAGATGCCACGGGAGCTCGTTACCTCAGTTTTCCATGTGGGTGGCGGCTGAGCAGGGAAAGACAGTCAGGGGGGTTCTCCTCACCAGGAGCATTTAAGTGCCTACCTTACTGTGTGCCCTGCGAGGCAGGAATTTGATTCACGAGGCCGATTAACTCCCCGACTGGCAGAGCCCCTTCAGACCGAGTCTCGGGGATTCCAGGGGTCTGTCTCACTGACACGGTGAAAGCCTGACTGATCAGCTGGGCGTAACGGCATTTTCTTTAGACTATATTTTGAATTAAAGAATTTTGTTATGAAATATGTTTCCGGTTTTTCTAAGTACGTGGAAAGCTTGTATAATTCAGATATATTAATTTCCTGATTTAATGTAGACTTTTGACTTTTTATTAAAAAACTTTGTATTAAAGCAGATTATGTTATTTTTCTTTTATACTTATCAACATAGCTTTGAATCCTTAAATTTATGAAAGCAGAGTGCTCTCTGAAAAGGAATGTACAATAAATCAGTCTTTTCTTTCCTGAATGGAATATATGTAGCTGGTATCATAAGCTGTTGAATGGATAGTAACAAAGATGGACTATTTTCTTCGGCTCCTAAGGCTTGAGATCCGGTCCCATTTCTTTCTAAAATAGCATACTTTCCTCTGTTTTGTTTCTTTGCCCCTTCACGGACTCCTGTAAATTGATAAGCATCTTTAGGAGCATTTGCTTGAGGTGTCGGGGTCTGACAGTCCGTCTCCGACGGCAGGAGAAACTGCGTCTGGGCCGGGAGCGAGTCAGTAGCTGAGGTTTTCCTTTGAGGAGGTCCCCGCTGCGAACGTCCTCTCTGACTGCTAAGACTCAGCATTCAAGGTCACTTGTTTTTTGCTATAACTGTGATAATTTCCTCTTGTGTTTATCTGAGTTTATTTTCTCTTTAGAAGTGCACTTATTTCTGAAAAATTTTAATGAAACACTTAGAGTTAATATAAATACGAGATGCTTGAGACTACTAGAGATATTTTAGATTTTTATGAAAAATATTGAAGAGAATATTGCTGCTTTAAAAAGAATAAAATAATAATATAATAGATTAGTTATTTTTTTAAAAACGCAATATCAATTGTTGAGCAGTTACTAGAAAAATAAGCATCATGCTGTCGAGATTGTGTTCTGTGTCTGAATCTCACAAATGTTTGGGCGGCACGGGGCTTTCACTGGAGCTAAGAAAAGAATAAATGATGTTTGTAACAGTCCTGTCCGTGAGGTTTGGCTTTATTTTCAAGTTTTGAGGTCGAGGTTATTCAGAACTCAAAGGTGTCAAACACTTAAACGTCACCTTAGGGGCGGGAGCGATAGCACAGTGGGTAGGGCGTTTGCCTTGCTGTGGCCGACCCGGGTTCAGTCCTTGGCATCCAGTATGGCCCTGAGCACCGCCAGGAGTGAGTCCTGAGTGCAGGGCCGGGAGCATTGCCTGGTGTGACCCAAAACGCCAAAAACAACAACAACAACAAAAACAAAAAACATCACATTGAGGACCAAAAGGGGCTGGAGCGATAGCACAGCAGGGAGGGCGTTTGCCTTGCATGCGGCTGACCCGGGTTTGATTCCCAGCATCCCATATGGTCCCCTGAGCACTGCCAGGGGTAATTCCTGAGTGCAGAGCCAGGAGTGACCCCTGTGCATCGCCGGGTGTGACCCAAAAAGAAAAAAAAAGGAAAAAAACCCAAAATATTTCCATTTCAGATGTGCACGTTTAAGCAGCCAGGCCATCTCACAGCTGTACATGGACCCTGCTGCCCTCTGGGACGGACTCCTCAGTGGCGCGTTGAACACGCCTTTGACTGGGGTGGACGCGGGCGCTGCAAGGGCCTGAGTGTCACTGCCTCCTGCCCCGCGGGAGCGGCTGGCCGTCAGGAGACCTGGGGGCCCCGGCAGGCAGGGCCGGGCCCTGTGACAGCCGCGCGTGTCCCCGCAGGGACCGTGCGGGGCGAGAGGTGGGGGCCCGTCCCGTGCTCCCCGTGGGGTCGTGCGGGGACGAAGGGCTCCCCCTGCAGGGCATGTGTCCCACCCACGAGAGGCGTGGGCCCGGGAGCAGGGCGGGAGGTGGGGGCCTGCGGGGGAGGGGTGCCCGCACGCACACGTGCTCAGGGCTGAGACCACGCTGCCGGCCTCGGCGAGTGGGGCCCGCACTGACACGTGCTCATGTGTGCATCATGCACGCACACGCATGCAGACAACACGCACAGTCCCCGCACATGCTCATGCTGGCACGGAGACGCCCAGGCGTGTTTCCCCGAACGAGAAGGAGGCGGCGTCTCTGGCCCACCCAGTGCCCACTGGCCCCTCTCCGCTCCTCAGGCGCTGCTGGGGTCCGGAACCGAGTTTGGACCTGCGAGCAGGACTTGAGACTCAGAACCCCCGGCCCATGTCCTCCAAGCCCCGCGGCTCTCGCCGTGCAGACACGGTCCCCCCACGCGGGTGGTCAGTGTCCATGCGTCGCCTCACATGGCGGTCAGTGTCCGTGGGTCCCCCCTCACATGGCGGTCAGTGTCTGTGGGTCCCTCACGGGTGGTCAGTGCCGTGCGTCCCCCCCATGCGGGTGGTCAGTGCCTGTGCGTCCCCCCCACGCAGGTGGTCAGTGCCCGTGCGTCCCTCACGTGGTGTCACCCACGGTGGACAGTCGGCCACAGGATGGGGACGCCCAGCCTGGACCACCCATAGGCACCCTAACCCTGGAACAAAGGTCCTGGGGTCACTCCGCACTCTGACCACCACCAGGGGACAAGTGTCCGTTCAGGGTCACTCCCAGGTCCCCCGATGGAGCAGGGAGGGGGGGCTTTCGGGGTCTCCTGACAGGGCAGGAGGGGGGCCGCTTCCCCAGGGCTTTCTCGGGGCCCCAAGGAGCTTGCCTGACCCGCGCGCTGGACGGCTCAGTCCTGCCAACAGCCTCGGGCCTGAGGGCAGCCCAGGGGACGCCCGCCAAGGGCTGCAGGAGGAATGGACGCGGGCCTGGTGTCCGCCCTGCACACAAGAAGCCCCTCGTCTGAGCCCCCCTGCTGCATGGGCCCAAACCCCTCCAGGGGCCCCGGCGGGCCCAGCACCCCTGGGCTTGGCACCGCGGGAAGCTCCCGGCGTCCTTCCCGCTCTCTGCTCCGGTCCTGTCGGTCCCCGGCACGCAGGGGTGCCCCGGCCTCCGCTGCTCCCAGAACCCAGGCCGGGCGAGCAGCCCGAGGTGTCCGTGGAGTCGGCCCCGCGGGGGGCGTCTCCGACAGCCGGCACGGAAGCTCAGCAGCCCGAGACCCCATCCGAGACCCCCATGCGAGTGACAATGGGCCCTCCGGGACTCGGGACGCGGGGACCTTCCCGGGGGAGTCGTCACTCCCTCCCCGGACCCTCACACGGCAGAAAAGACCCCACAGGAAAACCTTAACCCGAGAATCCTTTAGTTTTCTTTTTGCAGAATTTTATTAAGTTTCATTTCACGGCTCCGTTCCTCAACTCCTGAAGTTCATCCGGCGCCACCTGCGGTGGATTTGGAAAGGCAGGGGTGAGGGGGGGAGAGCACCAGCAGCAGCAGCACAGCAGGGAGGGCGTTTGCACGCGGCCAGCCCGGTTCACTCTCCAGCGTTATGGTCCCCCGAGCACCGCCAGGAGCAATTCCTGAGTGCAGGGCCAGGAGTAACCCCCGAGCATCGCCGGGTGTGACCCAAAAAGCAAAAAGAAAAGAATGCAAGCAGGGAGATGACAACCAACCTACCAACCACAGCCTCCGCGACACGCAGTTACACGCAGCGACACGCAGCCTCTCAAACCCAGCCGTGTGGAGCCAGCCTCGCACCCCTGTTCATAGACTTAATGATTCTGTTTGAGGGGTGGTTCCCACCCGTGCTCTGGGCTTACTCCTGCTCTCAGGGGTCAGTCTTGGCAGTGCTCGGGGACCCGAGGCGAGGCTAGGGCCACACGCACGTCAGCCGCGTGCAGGCAGGCGCCTTGGCTGCTGGGCTGTCTCCAGACCCCCATATTCCCTTTGTGAAAACAAAAGGTCTGCCTGTTCCCATTTCAGAGTGTTTCAGCGTGGTGGCAGACGAGGCCTTCGCCTCTGCGTTGCTCCCTAGCTTGACAGAAAGTCTTTCACAAGTCGGCCGCAGTTGTTCCTGCTTCACACCTCCGCCACGCAGCCGGCCCACTTCCTCCGTCTGGCAGCTGTCGTTCCGTCCTGCTATTTTCCGTGCCCAAACTCGGAGGCTGCTCACTCGAGGGCCTCGGATGAGCTAAGTGTAATGTATCTGACAGCAGATCGGTACAAAAATAGTCGGCCCGGCTAAAAATACAGCGGCGGCTCCGTTCCACACACACACACACACACACACACACACACACACACGCGTGCGCGCACCTCCTCCGGAAAGGCTCGGCGTACTGTGCTCGCCTCGCTGCTTGGGACGGCTTCTTAAGATCATTTCTGACTCTCTCTGCCCTCACCCCACCTGTGTTTGCCTCGGCAGGTGACAGCCCCGTGCTCGGGGTCACTCTCGGGAGGACGCGGGTGGGGCCGGGGTCTGGGAAAGGGAGCTTAGGGGCGGGTGAGTTACCCACCACAGAGGCCCAAGCTGCGGGTTAACTCCGAAAGGAGCAGCCGCCTCCGAGAGCACATCCTCGAATCCAGAGTCCGTGACCCGCTTAGACCCACCAGTTGTATTTTTGCTAAAATGTTTCTAACAAAAAAAAAAAAATGGCATTCCTCTGAGTTAGGGTGTTACTTGCGTTACCATGGTTTTGGTTTGGGCGGCCGCAGGCGGCTGTGCTGGGGCTGGCTCCAGCCCGGGGTCACTCCCAGGGGTGGGGTCAGGGGTCAGCCCTGGGCCAGCGACAACCTCCCGCTGTGCTACCTCCCCACTCTGAGGGTTCGACTTATTTTTATGTAGATCTTTTGTGATCCTTTTATTCATTATTTTTGCTTTGTGGGTCACACCCGGCGATGCACAGGGGTTCCTCCTGGCTCTGCACTCAGGAATTACTCCTGGCGGTGCTCAGGGGACACTATGGGATGCTGGGAATCGAACCCGGGCTGGCTGCGTGCAAGGCAAATGCCCTCCCCGCTGTGCTCTAGCTCCAGCCCCCCCTTTTGGTGTTCCTTTGAGGCCATACGCACGTTTGGGGGTCGCTCCTGGAGGTGCTGGGGGACCGAGTACTGCGGGGACTGGACAGGTGCTGAGTCCTGTGCGGGTCTCTGAGCTTGGGGATTTGGCCGCTTGACGTGCACGTGTGGGTTTCTTTGTCACTGGCTTATAACGAGGATTCGTGTGACTTGGGGCGTTTTCATCCCCTGTGCAGTCTCGACTGAGCGGGGAGACTCCTGCGTTCCGGGAACCGTGACCTGTGACCCGAGTTACAGCGAGTATTCACAGGCTGCCCTCGAGTTGGGGAAAGATAGTGGGGTCATTGTGCACTGTGGGGTGGACGCTGGGGCCAGTGCTGACCACACAGCAGGATGCCCTGTGGGGTGGACGCTGGGGCCAGTGCTGACCACACGTTTCTGATGCTCAGAAGTTCCTCCCTTCAGAGGCAGGAACAGGCCAGAAATGTCTCGTCCTGAGGCCTCTCTGGAGAGGCTGGGACTCGGGCACGAAGTAGCCAGGGCCTGGGCTGGGCCGGGTTGGGGTGTCCCCTGCGACGCCCCCATCTGGGGGCCCAGAGCCTCCCACTCAGCCTCCACAGTGATCCCCGCCCCTGTTTCTAGTCACTGTGAGGTACCGTCGCTCCTGCTTGGGTTCGGGCAACAGTGTCTCAGCGACAATCTCCGTCAGGGCCACTCCCCTCCCGCGGCCTCTATAACTGACACTTTGTGTGTGGGGGGAGGGGCAGGTATTGGGCCACACCTGGCGGGGCTCAGGGACGTCTCCTGGCTCTGCACTTGGGGCTCATTCCCGGCTCTGTGCTCAGGGCTCACTCCTGACTCAGTGCTCAGGGCTCACTCCTGACTCAGTGCTCAGAGCTCGCTCCTGGCTCTGTGCTCGGGGCTGACTCCCGACTCTGTGCTCAGGGCTCATTCCTGGCTCTGTGCTCAGGGATCACTCCCAACTCAGTGCTCAGAGCTTGCTCCCGGCTCTGTGCTCAGGGCTCACTCCCGGCTCTGTGCTCAGGGCTCACTCCCGGCTCTGTGCTCAGGGCTCACTCCTGGCTCCCCACTGGCCTACGACCAGCCCCGACAGGCTCTTGTGAGAGAACAGCTTTTCGGCACGGTGGTTTGCAGCCCTGTCACTTCCCGGGTCACTGAGGACAGACAGGTACAGAGGGCAAAGGTCAGCACCCGCCTGCTCCCGAGTGGTCCCGTCCCTCCACCATTGTCGCGGGCGCAGTTAAGACGCTGTGCAGGAATGGAAACATCCCAGGTCACACAAGTCCACACCACACGTCAGTGACAAAGAACTCCCCGGCCCAAGGCACAGGGCGCACGGCCAAACTCCCCAAACCCAGCGTCCCGGCCCCGCCCTGTCCCGGCCCTCTCCCGGGGCAGCTTCCCGGCAGAGCCTTCCAAGCTCTTCTCTCTGTCGCCTTTGAACACACAGTTCCCGCAGGTCCTTGACGTGTTTCTCTCCTGCTCTGAGATTCTAGAAGGATCCCCAGCCGCCATACCGGGCACAGCCACCAGGGGGCACCTTTCTGTCCTGGGCGCGGCCCTCACTGTTCCCCGGCCCTGCCCGG
>NC_073311.1:65306592-65384092 GCF_027595985.1 Sorex araneus
GACACTGTCGGGACAGGCCGGGCGCCTTCCTGGGGGGGTTTAGCCGGCCTCGAGGAAGCTGGGCCGCGGGGGAGGGGAGGCGGCTGAGGGCGCGTGCGTGATCTGACTGCGTAACATTCGGTGAGAAATATCTGAGCATGTGAAATATGTGATTCTATAAATAAACGTCTGGGGAGATACGGGGCAATTTTTCTTGCCTTTCAGACTGTGTTTCTGTCGTGTTTCAGTTCTCCTCGGGGTCCTTGAGCGGCATTTGCCCCGGTACAATGACAAACGCTGAGGCGTCACTGTCATGGGGCTGGGGTCTGCCCTAATTAATCACGCCCTCCACGATGCCGAGCCCCTCCTGACTGTCCCACTCCCTCCCCGCCCCCGGCTGCTGCCCCACGCCCCTCGGGTCTCTGGACAAAGCCTCCAGCTTGTTGCTCCCTGACTGTCCCGAGGAGGACGGAGATTCTTTTTCCTTTTTTGGGGGGGGGTTTGGGTCACACCCGGCGATGCTCAGGGGTTACTCCTTGCTCTGCACTCAGGAATTACCCCTGGCAGTGCTCAGGGGACCCTATGGGATGCTGGGATTTGAACCCGGGTCGGCCGCGTGCAAGGCAAACGCCCTCCCCGCTGTGCCATCGCTCCAGCCCCGAGGACGGAGATTCTTACAGAGACTTCTCGAGGGGATGACACGGCCGAGCTCCTCTCCGAGAAGCCCCAAATCGTGAACGAAGGAGAAGTCGGAAGGTTTGTGTCAAGAACTGCACCTTCCGGGGCTGGAGCGATAGCACAGCGGGGAGGGCGTTTGCCTTGCACGCGGCCGACCCGGGTTCAAATCCCAGCATCCCATATGGTCCCCCGAGCACCACCAGGAGTAATTCCTGAGTGCAGAGCCAGGAGTAACCCCTGAGCATCGCCGGGTGTGACCCAAAAAGCAAAAAAAAAAGAACTGCACCTTCCTCCTCCTGCCGGCACGTGCAGTTGTAGGTTCCTGTGACTAACTGTCGTTTAGAAGGGAACGAGAAGCCGGTGAACCCCACAAGACCGCTGCGTGGTTCTGTCTGTCTGGGGTCACACCTGTTGGAGTCCCGGGATCAGTCGTGCAGGGACCATGTGGGGTGTCGGGTTCTGACCCGGGTCAGCCCTGCGCAAGGCAGGAGCCGCTGTTCTGTTTCATGGCCCCTTGGGTGAGTTTGGAGATTCTGCAAGCATGAAAGGGTGCGGGTCAAGGGTTTTGCTTTGATTTTTGTTTCGTTTCCATTTTTGTTTTCTAACAGAAAATTTCCTTTCCTTCAGGAAACAACTGCTGGGCGGAAATCCACACAGAGCTTTGAAGAGTGTCGCCGCACACGCCCCACCCACGGGGCTGCTGGGAATGTCCCCCCCAACCCTGTCAGGCGCCCCTCCCAGCCAGCCTCTTCCCCTCCCCAAGGCCCGACTTGGAACTTTTTCTCTGTTTTTACTTTTGGTCTATGGGGAGAGGGCTGGGGCCACCACACCTGACAGAGCTTAGAGGGTCCTCCTGGCTCTGTGCTCGGGGCTGACTCCTGGCTCTGTGCTCGGGGCTGACTCGTGGCTCTGTGCTCAGGGCTGACTCCTGGCTGTGTGCTCAGGGCTGACTCCTGGCTCTGTGCTTGGGGCTGACTCCTGGCTCTGTGTTCGGGGCTGACTCCTGGCTCTGTGCTTGGGGATGACTCCTGGCTCTGTGCTCGGGGCTGACTCCTGGCTCTGTGCTCGGGGATGACTCCTGGCTCTGTGCTCGGGGCTGACTCCTGGCTCTGTGTTCGGGGCTGACTCCTGGCTCTGTGCTTGGGGATGACTCCTGGCTCTGTGCTCGGGGCTGACTCCTGGCTCTGTGCTCAGGGCTGACTCCTGGCTCTGTGCTCAGGGATGGGTCCTGGTGGGCATCGGACCCCTGCACTCGGCCCACCAAGTCATTAACTCTCTGGCCTTGGTCCTTTTTGGACAAGGGTCCGGCAAAGCATGGCGTTGGTCCTGCCCATGGCAGAGGCCCAGTCTGAGTTCCCGGAGTCTCTCGTGAGCCACCCGGGACAGGCAGGAGCCGGAGCCAGCAGCGGCCTGTGGAGCCGCTCCCGAGACCCCTCACGTCCAGGGCCGAGAGCGCGGAGAGCCTGAGCGGAGCGGAACCTGCAGCTCTCTGTCCGTCTGTCTGTCCGCGCCTCGTGCAGGCCGTCAGGGAAAGGAGAGAGTCGCGGCCAGCCCCGGCTGGAACAGAGCGAGGGAGACCCCGCCATGCTGCCCCCCCAGCGCCCGTCTCCTCGCTCACAGTGGCTGCCGTGAAGGACCTTCCTCAGGCCTGGTTGGTCCAGACCAGCAGGCCCGGCTTCCAGGGCCGGGGCAGGGCAGGGCCCCCGTTTGCTCTCGGCTGGCTCTCCTCCCTCTCTCCTCCCCGCTCTCCTCTTGCCCTAGGTCACAGCGCGTTCCACAGCTAGCCAGAGAGGGAGCCGCCCACACTCTGCTGAAGGCCAATGGCCCTGCTCTGTTCACCGCCTACTGGCCCAGGGACCGGCCAGGCCTTCTGCTGGACCGCCTCAGGCAACTGAGTCACGCCTCAGACGCTGCAGCCACCCGACACGCTGCAGGCACCTCGGACACCACAGGGCCCCTCAGACACTGCATCACCCTGAGACACTGCAGATGCCCTCAGACACCACAGGGACCTTCAGATGCACCGCAGACACCTCAGCCACCTCAGCCAATGCAGACACCTCAGACACCCTCAGACACCTCAGCCACCTCAGCTACTGCAGACACCTCAGCCACCTCAGCCACTGCAGACACCTCAGACACCTCAGCCACCCTCAGACACCTCAGCCACCTCAGCCACTGCAGACACCTCAGACACCTCAGCCACCCTCAGACACCATAGCCACCCTCAGACCTCAGACACTGCAGGCCCCTTCAGACACCTCAGGCCCCCTCACACACTGCAGAAACGCTCAGACTCCTCAGACACCCTCAGACACTGCAGGCACCTCAAATGCTGCAGGCACCCTTTGACACTTGGGGCCCACTTAGCTACCTCAGCCACCCTCAGACCTCAGCCACCCTCAGACCTCAGCCACCCTCAGACACCTCAGGCCCCCACAGACACCACAGGGACCCTCAGACACCTCAGCCACCCTCAGATACCTCAGTCACCCTCAGACACCTCAGGCCCCCTCAGACACCACAGGGACCCTCAGACACCTCAGTCACCCTCAGACACCTCAGGCCCCCACAGACACCACAGGGACCCTCAGACACCTCAGACACCCTCAGCTACCTCAGTCACCCTCAGACACCTCAGGGACCCTCAGAAACCTCAGCCACCCTCAGATACCTCAGTCACCCTCAGATACCTCAGGCACCCTCAGACACCTAAGACACCCTCAGATACCTCAGTCATCCTCAGACACCTCAGGCACCGTCGGATATCTCAGCCACCCTCAGACACTGCAGGCCTCTCAGAGTCCTCAGGCACCCTCAGACATCTCAGGCGGCTAAGATACCTCAGACGCACTCAGACACCACAGGGCACCCTCTCATGCTCTCCCATCCTCTGGAGATGACCATCTGGGGAGGAGTCTCGACAGCCCCCCAGACCATGGTGTTCCAGGTGCGGCTGTGAGGGTGCTGGTTGCTGAGCCAGCAAGCGCTTCCTGTGGCCTCCGACCTTAGCCATGTTCCATGGGTCCCCCAGGCTGGAGAGAGCACAGGGTCACTGAGTCTCCTTGGAAGCAGTCAGCTTCCGTGTGGATTCCCACATCGCGTGTCCCTCACTGAGCATGGACAGGGCTATCCCCTGGGCACTCCGGGTGTGACCCCATGTCTCCCAGCCATCCCCCCAATAACACATTCCGAGGTATACCCAGGGCTCGGCGCCCCGTTCCCAGGACTTTATTCGAGGAAGCTGGAGGCTCTGGCTGAGAAAGATATTCGAACCCGGCCCATGGAGCGGCCGCTCACCACCTCCAGATGCCGCCACCGACAGCCTCCGGCCGCGACTGAGCAGAAGCTGCTGTGTGTATCCTCAGCCGGACACTTCCTGCTCTTAGCCAGGTTGGACTTGGGGCTTGGAAAAGTCGCACCGGAAATAGGACACTTGTCCTGCGTGTGGCTGACCTGGGTCAATCCCGGGCACCCACACGGTCCCCAAGCATCGCCCGTGGTGATCCCGAGCACAGTCAGGATTAAGGCCCCCACGATGCGGGGTGTGTCCCAAGACAGAAACGAAGTTGGGAGTGGGGGGAATTTGGGCCAGAGAAACAGCTGAGCTGGCTGAGTGCAAACTAAACTCAGCACCAGGAGGACTGAGCTCCGTATCCAGCACCCCATGGGCCCCGGGCCCCGCTGGGAGCGACCTCTCGGCACTGAGTCAGGCACAAGCTGCGGGGGAGGCCTCCACCCCCCCCCCCACAGCCTGTGAGCTGAGCGCAGGGGAGAGACGCCAGCCGGGAGGGCCAGCCGGGAGGGTCAGCTGGGAGGGTCGGCCTCACTCTGTGTGGAAAAGCAACGGTCCGGCAGACTCACCGCCCAAATCAGCAGGGCAAAGGCCGGGGCGACCGAGGAGGGGGGTTTGCGAGCGGGTGGGGGGGTTCTCTGGACGGGCAGCTGCTGCCTCAGGGGCGTTACGAAGCCCTGAAAGGATCAGTAACGGGAATAACCGACTCGTGGGGGCAGCAGGGAGAGGGACTTTCTCTGCGGCCAAAGGGCAGAAACACGGAGGCTCCCGAGCAGGGCGGGGCAGAGAGAAGACCCCCTGTCAGACTCTCCCTGGGCGCATCACCCACGGTGGGACCCTCCACGCGGGGCCCCGTGCTTTGGACCCTGGCGGGAGAGAGCAGACAGAGGACGTCAAGGTCCAGGAGGGAGCCGGGGACTCTGACAGTGCTCCGGGCAGAGTCTCGCAGCACTGCGGGACTGAGTGTCCCGGCCCAGAGGGAAAGGTGCTGAGTGCAGAGTGACCCCGCCTCAGCCGCGTCCCTGGGGTCGGTGGAACTGAGCTGAGGAGCACTGGGGAGGAGCCCCTGGGCCGCTCTGAGCCCCCCCTGGCGGCAAAGCCCCACCCCCACCCCACCCCCCGGGGGAGCAGGAGCAACAGGTGGGGAGCAGGAGCTGCCGCGCCCCTGGCCGTGACCGAGACCGAGAAGGCAGCTGGGATGTCTCGGCCCCGCGGCCCTGCGGCCCCGCTGCTCCCGACAGGGGATCCAGCTTCGATGGCCGGCGCCACCTCGCTCCTCCTGGCCCGCGGGCGGCAGAAGTGCTCAGACTCGTCCCAGGGTCTCTCCCGGCTCCACGCCCGCGACGGAGCCCAGTCCCTGCTCGGGGCCCCTGGCCGCAGCCGCCTCCACCCGGCGATTCCGGGGAGCGTCTGTCTGTCCTGAGCCTTCCAGTGGGCCCGTCCACGCTGCCCACGCACGGGCGGCTCCCCTGACAGCAGGCCCGCGGCTCCAGAGCTGTCCACTCCCGTCCTCTCGGCCTTCCCTCCCGGTGGTACTCTCCAACCGCTCCCTCTACCCCGGGGCTCTGCCGCGACCCTCCCGACGGCAGTACTCTGGGATCACCCTGCATACTCCGGGACTAACATTACCCTCCCGACGGCAGTGCTCTGACAGGACTCCCGACAGCAGTGCTCTGACAGGACCCTCCCGACAGCAGTGCTCTGACAGGACCCTCCCGACAGCAGTGCTCTGACAGGACCCTCCCGACAGCAGAGCTCTGACAGGACTCCCGACAGCAGTACTCTGACAGGACCCTCCCGACAGCAGTGCTCTGACAGGACCCTCCCAACAGCAGTGCTCTGACAGGACCCTCCCGACAGCAGTACTCTGACAGGACTCCCGACAACAGTGCTCTGACAGGACCCTCCCGACAGCAGTACTCTGACAGGACTCCCAACAGCAGTGCTCTGACAGGACCCTCCCGACGGCAGTACTCTGGGATCACCCTGCCTACTCCGGGACTAACATTACCCTCCCGACAGCAGTGCTCTGACAGGACTCCCGACCGCAGTGCTCTGACAGGACTCCCGACAGCAGTACTCTGACAGGACCCTCCCAACAGCAGTGCTCTGACAGGACCCTCCCGACGGCAGTGCTCTGACAGGACCCTCCCGACGGCAGTACTCTGGGATCACCCTGCCTACTCCGGGACTAACATTACCCTCCCGACAGCAGTGCTCTGACAGGACTCCCGACTGCAGTACTCTGACAGGACCCTCCCGACCGCAGTGCTCTGACATGAATCCCTACATCAGTACTCTGACAGGACCTACCCTACATCAGTATTTTGACAGGACCCTCCCTACAGCAGTACTCTGACATGACTCTTCCCACATTAGTGCTCTGACAGGACTCTCCTTCCATCAGTACTCTGACACGACCCTCCCTACATCAGTACTCCAACTTTACCTCCCTGCATCAGTACCTGATATTCCGCTCCCTGCACAGTGCTCTGACGTGACCCTCCATCATGGGCTCTAGTCCCCCAACCCTGCCCTCCCTGCTCGGGGCTTACCATTCTTCCCCCTCCCTTGTGGCTTAATCGTTCCCATCCTGCTTCAGTGCTCTGACATTCCCGCCTTGCTTCAGACTCCTCCAATGCTTCTGCGCGTCAGCCTTGGCCGTCCGCCTCCGGGGAGGGATTCTAGTGAGAGGGAACCCGCGGAGCACGGCGGAAACGGGCCAGTCACGCCGCCACTCCCGCCACAGGAAACTAGGGATGCCTGGGGCTCCACACAGGAGGAGCGAGCCTGGAGTGCGCCTCAGGGGCGGAGGGAACAGGCCCACACACGTGGTCTCCTGGGCTCCTCGGGCTGCTCCGTCACCCCTGAGAAGAGCCACCGGCAGCTTTTACTTCCTTCTGTCTCCGCCCCTTCAGTTTTGGGGCTCTGCCCGAAGTGCTCAGGAGCACTCCTGGTGGGGCCGGGGACCTTGCGGGGTGCCAGGGATGGAACCCGGGACTGCGTGTGTGACAAACGCTCTCCTGCGGTGGGTGGCTCCCGCCCCTTCCCCCTCCTCCTCCTCCTCTCCCCTGCACAGGCTCATGCGTTCCCCAGGGGGAAGAAGACGGAGAGTTTCAGCCCGACCCTCACCTGCCGTCTTACACCCCTCAGCTCACTGCCCTTTTCTCTCTCTCTCTCTCTCTCTCTCTCTCTCTCTTTCTTTTTATCTTTCTTTCTTCCTTCCTCCCTCCCTATCTCTTTTCTTTCTTTCTTTCTTTCTTTCTGTCTGTCTATCTTTCTTTCTTTCCTTTCTCCTTGCTTCCTTTCTCCCTTCCTCCCTCCCTCCCTTCATTTCTTTCTTTCCTTTCTTTCTTTCTTTCTTTCTTTCTTTCTTTCTTTCTTTCTTTCTTTCTTTCTTTCTTTCTTTCTTTCTTTCTCTCCTTCCTTCCTTCCTTCCTTTCTTTCTTTCTTTCTTTCTTTCTTTCTTTCTTTCTTTCTTTCTTTCTTTCTTTCTTTCTCTCTCTCTCTTTCTCCTTCCTTCCTTCCTTCCTTCCTTCCTTCCTTCCTTCCTTCCTTCCTTTCTTTCTTTCTTTCTTTCTCTCTCTCTTTCTCCTTCCTTCCTTCCTTCCTTCCTTCCTTTCTTTCTTTCTTTCTTTCTTTCTTTCTTTCTTTCTTTCTTTCTTTCTTTCTTTCTTCCTTCCTTCCTTCCTTTCTTTCTTTTCTATTTTAATGAGTCACCGTGAGATACAGTTACAGATTTACAAACTTCCATGATTGCGTTTCAGTCAAACAATGTTGGAGCACCCATCCCCCACCAGTGCCCATTCACCACCCATGTCCCCAGCGTCCCTCCCGCCACCCCCACCCCTGCCCACCTTCCCTCTTTCTCTCTCTGCTTTTGGGCGTTATGGTTTGCAGTACAGACACTGAGAGGCCGTCACGTTGGCCCTCTAATACTGTCAGCGCACATCTCCCACCCCGAGCACCCCTCCAACCAACACTGACTCAGTGACCCCTCCTCCATCCCCGCCGCCTCCTCCCCCCGCCCATGACACCGGCTTCAGGAAGCTTCTTCGTGCTGGGCCCTTGTAAGGGCTCGGGGCCGTGGCCGGCCGGCATCGGGGGCAAGGACAGGCCAACGCCCTCTCCCGAGGTGGGAGGATGCGGCACCGTCCGGCAGTGGGGACAGAGCCTGCGAGAGACCAGGAGGCGCAGATATTCACTCGCGTGCACGGACGCACCTGCTGGCCAGGGCAGCCGCCTTGGCAGGGGAGGGACGTGCTCTAAACTGAAGGTTCACCTGCGCGCCTCACCTCACGGCCCGCGTCCTGCCGGCAGCGGCGTGCCCGGGAGAGGGCCGCGGGGGCTCCCCGACCCGCTGGGTGGGCGCAGCCCGTGCCCTGGCCCACGGCCCCGCGGCCCTCGCCCTGCCTGCCGCTCGCGGGCACATCTCTGACGGGGCCTGTGACGAGGACACTGTCCCTGCAGCCCTCCAGCCGCCTCTGCACGGGGCGGGCCCCGGGCGGGAGCCAGGCTCGGGCTGGCACGGGCGGTGGGCAGCCGGCAGAGGTGGGGACAGAAGCCTCCAGCCCCGGGAAGGGCGGGCGCCCGAGCCACCTCCCTCCCCGCCCCTGCTGAGACAGAGCTCCTGGGGTCAGTTCCGGGTTTGCCAGAGGACAGAGGGGAGGCCGAGACCGAGAGGCTGAGCGTGTCCGTGGGGCGGCCGGGGTGGGCGGCCAGGGGGGGCGGCCAGGTGGGTGTGCCCGGGGCAGAGCAGAGGAAGGGCAGTGGGCGCGAGGTGGCAGAAAGCTAAGGAAATGAGCGTGTGGGCACCGTGCCAGCCCCACCCCCCTCGAGCCAGGCGTGCAGAGAACACCGGGGCACCTCGGGGCTGGGGAGGCCCAGGGCATGTGCTCCACGTGGGACCACCGGGGGCTGCTCCCCCAGGCCCGTCGCAGGGCTCGCCCAGAGCTGAGTCACAAGCAGCATCACAGCAAGCGTCTCTGCTGTAGTAGGACGTGAGGCGGGAGGGACAGACACACGGCCCGACCCGTTCAAAGCCCAGCACCATCAATGGCCCCTGGGCCCTCTAGGACTGATCCCTGAGCACAGAGCCAGGAGTCAATTCTGAGCACAGAACTGGAAGTCAGCCCTGAGCACAGAACCAGGAGTAGCCCCGAGCACTGCCTGGTATGAACTTAGTCAACGAAGATTCTTTGGCTAAAACTCAACAATTTCACCAAACGCCACCGAGGGCTTCAGGACTATTTCTCAGCGTTCTTCCTGGAGAGGAGAGAAACGCTGGCAGGTGAATCCCCATGGGAGGGTGCACGCACAGAATAAATAACGAGAAACACTTTTCCTTTTCCCTAGAACAAGGCAAATAAGAGCAGAAAACGGGGAGGCTGGTGAACTGATGGGGTTGGTTTCCCAACTCCGTGCTGTGAGAACATGTGAGTAACAGGAAAGGGGTGCTGTGAGGGCCAGCGGACTCCAGCCGGGCCTCAGCGGCCACTCCCTCCGCGAGGACACGGGCTTCTCTGAGCCGCTCTAAGCGGTCGCAGCGCTGGGACACGGGGCGCCTTTCCCTCTAGAAACGTCTCTGAACATCAAGCGGTTCTGGCTGGAGCAAACGGACCCGCAAGGAGGGCACCTGCCTGCACGCGGCCCACCGGGCTCAGCCCCAGCATCCCCACGGCCCCCGCGCCCGCCAGGAGGAGCCCCAAGCCCCGCCCGGTGTGACCCCCAAACCAAATGCACAAATAAATGGTTTTCTTCTGCCACAGGCCTGGTGGGGAAGCAGGACAGGCCCTTCTGCTCCGGCCTCCCCCGGCCTCTGCCCTGCCCACGCCCGTGCGTGACCACAGTGCTCGGGCCAGCAGGCGGCGAGGAGAGGCTGCCACACTGGCGCCCTGCAGACACGGGCAGTCTCCGCCTGGGCCGGGGGCTGCAGCCGCCCGCAGGGACACGGGAGCCTCCGGGAGGGCCCCGAGGCCGGGCAGGAGGCCGGGCACATCTGGGGGCACAGATCCCCCCCGAGGGACCGCCGGGCCGGCAGGACTCAGCCCTGGAACCCAGACCCCACGGCCCGGCCCTCTCGGGCAGCTGTCTCCCGGTCCCTGGGTCTCCCCACCACCCACACCCAGCCCTCCCTCACTCCCGCGCCTTGCCAGGCCGGGGTCGATGCCTCAAGGGAGCGAGGAGCCCGGGGGGTTGTCGCTGCTCGGGGCCATTCTGGTGCCCGCGAAGGAACAGGCAGAGCAGCAGGCCACGGAAGGAGGGGTGCAGGGGGACGGTCGGCCTGTCTCTGGGGGGGGGGGAATGGTCAGTCGGCCTGTCTCTGTCGGGGAACGGTCAGTCTCTGGGGGGGAGGGTCAGTCGGCCTGTCTGTCGGGGGAACGGTCAGTCGGCCTGTCTCTGCGGGGGGAGGGTCAGCTGCCTGGGGCAGGGGTGGGGCGTGTGCGGACCCGTCGGCTTCTCCCTTCGCTGCTGGCCACAGCTCGTCCCCGCAGTGTGCGGGAGAGGTGGCCGTGGGCATGCACACGGGCTGCCCAGGGAAAGTTCTGGAAAGGCAGCCCTGGCTGGACGGAGCAGACACACGGAGTCCGCAGAGGAAGCGGCGGCCAGAGCGCACGTGCAGGGGGACTGTGTCGGGTGCGGGGAGGTGGACAGGGTGGGTGCGGGGAGGTGGGCGGGGCGGGCGCGGGAGGTGGGCGGGGCGGGTTTGGGGAGGTGGGCGGGGCAGGCGCGGGCAGGTGGGCGGGGCGGGCGCGGGGAGGCGGGCTTGGGGAGGTGGGCGGGGCGGGCGCGGGAGGTGGGCGGGGCAGGCGCGGGCAGGTGGGCGGGGCGGGCGCGGGGAGGCGGGCTTGGGGAGGTGGGCGGGGCGGGCGCGAGGAGGCGGGCTTGGGGAGGTGGGCGGGGCGGGCGCGGGAGGTGGGCGGGGCGGGCGCGGGGAGTGGGCGGGGCGGGCGCTGGCCCCGCCACAGGCCCACACGGGATGCCCCGGAGGTGCCTCTTGGAAGCTCTGCGGCCCGGCCGGGTCCCCCACACGGGGGGCGCCGCCCCCGAGGCCCCACCGCTCCTGCTGTCCCTGGGTCGGTCACACGGGACGGCAGCACCTGCCCTGCACACGGCGGCCCCGGCTCGAGGCCTGGCACCGCCTGTGGGACCCTGAGGAGCCCAGGGCGAGCACAGAGCAAGGAGCAAGTCCTGGCCCACCAGGTGTGACCCCCAGAGCCCAGGGCCTAGGCTTCTCCGTTTGGCCCCGAGGACGGCCCCGGCGGCCCGGAAACCCACGTGGGACTCCGCACCCGAGCCCGGCGGGTTCCTGAGTCACGGGAGACCGGCGTGTGCGGCCCGGCCCGGCCCTGCTGCCCTGCCCTCCCGGTGCCACCGGCCGGTCCTGGAGTCCAGGGTAGATCTGTCCTCCGCGGCCTGTGGCAGGCACGAGACTCTGGCTCCGGCCGTGTCCCCCCGGGCAGGGCCTCCTCTTCCCCTCTGGCCTCTCCGGGTGGGCCCGGCGCGCTCAGACGCTCCTTGGCGACCGGCTGACCCGGCTGACCCCAGCCCCGCCTGGGGAGGTCACGCAGACGTAAGCACGGGACTAGCGTGTCTGTTTTCCAGCTGCAGATCCAGAAATGCGGACTCTCAGGACTTGTATGTTTGTTTAAATCCCAGTATTTTCTTTTCTTCTCTTTCTGTATTTGATTTGGGGCCACCCCCGTGGCTCTCGGGGGCTGCTTTAGGCTCGGAGCTCAGGGGTCACTCCGGGCAGTGCTCAGGGACCTGCTGGGATATGCAGGAAGCCTACGGACAGACTTTCTAGCCCACTGAGCTGTTCCTGGGGCCCTGGAATTGGTGTTGCTGTTGCTGTGATGAGTGATGAAGATGATGATGATGAAGAAGATAAAGATGATGATGAAGATGAAGATGATGATGATGAAGATAAAGATGATGATGATGAAGATGAAGATGATGAAGATAAAGTTGATGATGATCAAGATGAAGATGATGAAGATGATGATGATGAAGATGACAAAGATGACAAAGGTGATGATGATGAAGATGAAGATGAAGGTGACAAAGATGATGAAGGTGAAGATGAAGATGATGATGATGACGATGAAGATGATGAAGATGAAGATGAAGATGATGACAAAGGAGCCAGCACACATGAGCTCCACTGTTCTTTGCCTCCGGCTTCCGGGTTTGAGTTTTGTGAAGGAATCTTCATTCTTGGCTTCCCATTGAGACGGCCTCAGCTCACCTCGCACAGAGCCGGGTCCCCTTTGTCCCTCCTTGTCCCTGGGGTGGGAATCTGGCTCTCGCCCCCGAGGGCCTGAAGGAGCACCCGAGGAGGCAGCCCGAAGGAGCCGGAGAATCCCTGGTCCTATGGGAGACGGTCCTGGCATTGGCCCCACTTCTCCGCCTTCCTGCGGCTCCTCCAGGGAAGGGCTGCCGCGGCCCCTGGGGTGTGGGGCCAGTGTCTGTCGGGCCGGGCCGGGGGAGGAAGGGCCCGAGAAACGACCTGTGGCCGGGCCCCTCACTGCGCACGGCCGGAAATGTGGTGGTGAAAGAAGCGAAAGAGGAATGTCTGGATTCCTGCAGGGGGAAGGAAGCCGAGGTCCTCCCGGGAAGAGGCGGGGAAATGAATTCTACCCCCCCCCCGCCCCTGCCAGGACTGGACTCACACTCTCCTTTCACACTGGCTGCCTCCCCCACACCCACATCCCAGGCTGGGGGACTGGACACTGGGGGAGAGAGGAGGGCTTGGCACTCGCCCTGCAGGCGGCTGTGTTAGGAGGTGGACGTTGGCGGAGGCGGGCAGGAGGGGGCGTCCCCGGGAGCGAGAACCGGAGGGGGACCTGAGAGGCCAGCGCAGCCGGGGCCACCTGCAGAGTCTGGACACCCGGAAGCAGCCCGTGCCCACTCTGGTCTGAGATGCGCTGCGGGCGGGGCAGGAGGGACGCCCCTGCTCCCGTCTACAGACCCCAGTACATTAGTCTGAGCCGAGAAGCCGGGCTCCGGGCCCTCACGACGCCACTTCCGGAGCATTCTAGAAACAGAGGCCGAGTTTTAGGAGGAGAACAGGGGCCATGGCCCCCAGGGCTGAGCGGGGAAGGGCAGGAGGGGACCAGCCAAGGGCGTGGGACACCTTGGGGAGCGGGGACGGGAGATTTGCACAGGGCAGGGTGCAGGTGTCCAGACACCCACCGGGGTGTATTTTCAGAGGGGAGTTTGCACTTCAGGACCCCTCGGGACACGCGACAGGCAAGCAGGCGGAGTTCTGCCCCCGGCAGTCGGGGGGCACAGGGAGTGTGCCGAGGAGCCAACGCAGGCGGACGAGAGAGGACAAGACGGGAGGGAAGGGCCGCGGCTGCTCAGTCCTCCGGGATGCCGACATGGCGGGCAGCGGGCACGGGGCAGAGCGAGGGAGATGAGCCCCAACAGCACCTGTGTCGGGGAGCTGCTGCCCGAGAGGAGAGGGATGTCTCGGGACGGGCAAGGGGAGAAAAGGGGGTGGAGGGTCCGGCACACACTCCACCCCGAGACGGCTCCTCCCAGGCCACCTGCCCCGAGCGTGTCAAGGTGGCTGCGTGTCTGATACACTGATACTCTGATTCCGTATGTTGATACATTGATATTCTGACAATATATCATCTGATGCTATATAATAGCGATATACCAGAGAAATTATTCTATCCTATATTAAATGCCCAATACTCCCTATATAAAACGAAATTATCTTTTTTAAATTTTTTTTTGCTTTTTGGTTCACACCTAGCGTTGCTCAGGAGTTACTCCTGGCTCTGCGCTCAGGAATCACTCCTGGCGGTGCTCAGGGGACCATATGGGATGCTAAAAATCGAACCTGAGTCGGCTACATGCAGGGCAAACGCCCTCCCCGCTGTGCTATGGCTCCAGCCCCCTAAAACGAAATTATCTTATTAAACTTTCCCTGGCGGGGGGAATCCCAGTTCAGGGCTTGGGTGGGTGCCCCTGGCCACAGGGTGGAGAGGGTGCTGCCAGCTTGCCTGGGGAGGTTCTCCTAATCCTTGGCCCAGTTCAGCAGTTCTTACCGGGCTACCGGCTTCCTGCTCGCTGGGCGTGGAAATTGGCACCCGGGAAAGCATAGGGCACAGACCCATCCCATCTGGAACTTTCTGACAAGGAGTGACTTCACTGTCAGTTTTTGGTTATTGTTTTGATGCTGCAGTTCATTCACAACAGCCTTGGTTACTTTGTTATTTCTGTTTTGCTTGTTTGTTTTTTTTGGGGGGGGCAGCATAGCTGGTGATGCTCAGGGGTTACTCCTGACTCTGCACCCAGGAATCACTCCTGGCAGTGCTCAGGGGACCGTATGGGGTGCGGGGGATAGAACCCAGGTGGGCCACGTGCGAGGCAGGTGCCTTACCTACCCACTGTGCTGTCACTCCAGCCCCTAACGCAGTGCCTTGGGGTTTTTGTTGTTGTTGTTTTTGCTTTTTGGTCACACATGGTAATGCTCAGGGGTTACTCCTGGCTCTGCTCTCGGGAATCACTCTTGGCAGTGCTCAGGGGACCATACAGGATGCCGGGATTGAACCCAGGCCGGCCGTGTGCAAGGCAAATGCCCTCCCCGCTGTACTATCACTCCAGCCCCTAACACAGTCTTATTAAAAGCACAAATCTGCTCTTTTCTCAGAAAGATATTATGTTTCTCTCATCAACATCCTGAGTGGAAGTTTCTAAGGAGCAAGGACAGGGTAAGGGGCGGTAAGAAGTCGCTGTGTATGATAAGCTGGTAGTGCGTAAACCGACACTTTGAAAGTGCGGGGACAATATTATCAGGCTTCCGTTACCTCTCTGGAAATGTACCCGCCCTAGGAAGGACACTGCGGAGTGGAAGTTTTCCTGACGCCGCCTCACAGCGGGGTCTCCGGGATTCAGGGAGGCTTTACCGCAGGAGCCCGAGACGGTCACTTTCATTGTACTGAAAAGTGTGGGGTCTTTCAGGCGGCGTCTGTGATGAAGTTAGATGTTGTTAAAACAAACAAACTCGAGAGAGTGGAGGAAAGGTGATGCGCGTGTGTGTGCGTGTGTGTGCGCGTGCATGCGTGTGTGCGCGCACGTGAGTGTGCGTGTATGTGTGTTTCTGCGTGTGCGCATGCATGCGTGTGTGTGTGCGCGCGTGCGTGTGTATTCGTGCATGTGCATGCGTATGTGTGTGCCGTGCGTGCGTGTGTGTGCGTGTGCGTGCGTGCGTGTGTGTGCATGTGCGTGCGTGTGTGTGTGCGTGCGTGTGTGTGTGCGTGCGTGTGCGTGCGTGTGCGTGTGTGCGTGCGTGCATGCGTGTGTGTGTGTGTGTGTGTGTGTGTGTGTGTTGCCGGGCTTTGAACCCAGGCCTTGAGCATGCAAGGTAAGTTCTCCATCACTGGGCCCCGTTCCTGGCCCGGGCACAGGGCACACAGCCTCCCGCTCTCTCCCAGGTGACTCCTCCCTGAGTCCTTACTGCAACCAGCCCCCTCCTGAGGCGCCGGGCGTCAACCATGGGCATCCTCAGTCTCTGGGCGTCTCTGAGGGAACCACTGGCCAGACCCTCCCCAGGGAAGCTCAGACCCTCCAGCCAGGCGGGGCGGGAGGCTGTGACCGTCCTGACAGTCAGCCCCACCCGCGGGCGGGTCCCCCAGGTCGCCGGCTGTCACTTACCACTTAAGACGTCCCGGGAGCTCTCCAGCGAGGCGCCAGGAGGCGGGATGAGCACCAGAGACGCCCTGCCTGCACACGCCTGTTTGGAGTGCACGCGTGTACACGGACAGTTCCATTCTCCACGACAGCGTCCGGGCTGCCGGCGCACCCGGGCCTGACCTCACCCCTGCGCCCTGACTTCTTGCGGAGGGTAATTACTCCGACTAAGTACGTGGATCACCGGGACATCTCCTTTCTGCTCGGTGTCTTTCCGGAATTTCCGGATCGGCCACCTCCTCACGCGTCGCCCTCGTAAGGAGAAAATCGCGAAGCCGGGACTTAGGGCAGAGAAAGAAAGTATCAGGGGCGCGGCCGGGGCAAGTCTCGCGGACACCCTACCCTGGGTCCCCAGACCTGCCCTTCCTGTGCCCAGGGAGGCCGCCTCGGGGAGGGGCGCGCGGGAGGGGCTGGGCCAGGCAGAGAGCCCCACGTCTGGGGTTCGAGCCAGGCTGGGGGGCCGGGGGGGGGGGGCTTCTCTGGCCTGGGCCTCCCACAGCTGGGAGCCGAGGTCAGGCCAAGGTCAGTGGTTTGCTCGGCGAGTCTCAGCACAGATGTTTCCTCTCAGGACTCGGGTCCTGCTGGCGTCTGGTCCTCCCTCACCGAGGGGCTGCGGGAAGCCCTCAGCCTCTCCCGGGTGGGCTGGGGGGCGGTGCTGCCTCCTAGGGACAGGCGGTCCCCGCAGCCCCCGCCCCCGGCCCCAGCAGCTGCAGGAACAGGAGGACGCGGGGCCCGGGACGGTGTCCTAGGTTTGTCTCTCCCCTTATGACTCACTGAGTTTTCTGGAACGTTCCACGCACTGCTGGAAGCTTCTCTTCAGGCCCCTCCCCTCCCCCAAAGTGCAGGACCTGGAACCGATCAGGCGTTAGCTTCCCGGGCTACTCTGCTACTCGGGCTCCGCCATTCGGACTCTGGAATCTTCTGGGGAAGCCCCACTGTCCCTCCTCCTCCCCCCCGTCCCAGCCTCACATCCTCGGGGGCCGGGTGTGGGGTCAGCGTCTTGACATTGGTCCCTCAGTGTCTCTGCCCTGAGTTGGCCCTGCGGTTGTCTCTCCCAGAGAGCCCGGGGGGGGGGGGGGTGTCTCAGCCGGGGCCTCTCCCAGCGACGCGTGTCGGGGCCTGGCTCAGTCAGAGGCTCCAACCGTGAGAGGGGGGAGAGCTGCAGGGGGGACCCAGCCCGGGTTCTGTGCTCGCGAGCCTTCTTGGCTCCCGCCAGCCCGCCTTGGCTCTGCGGCCCCCATCGGAGCAAACGTCACTGATCACAGATCCGGGGGCTGACAGGCGCGCGTCGCCCCGACGTGGTGGGAAACGGGGGTCTCACTGACGGCGACTGGCCTGCCACGGGTGTGCAACGCGCAGACTCCGCTGGCCGGGCTGCCCCCGGCTGAGGCGCGTGGAGAGGGAGGAGCAGGGGAGGGGCTGGACGAGGCCTGTGCCTGGTGGCCGGCGGGGGCCGGGGTGCTGGCTCCGAGCTGGGATGTGCCCCCCCAGTTCTCCTCCCACCGGGGCGGGTCTGGGAGGCTGGGGGCACCTCACGGCAGAGACGAGGAAACCCCCCGACAGCTGCCCACCCCCGAGTGACCCCCTCCCGGAGGTGGGGAACAGCGTCCCCCCTGCAGACCTCCCAGCTGGGTCGAACACAAGTCTCCACTCGGGAACCACACGCCTCGGACCACTCGAGGGGGCAGGAACTCAGCTGCGGGCCTCACTTCCTCAGGGCGTCTCGGTGCCACCCCCGCCCCCGGCCACCGTCCACTCCTTCACACTCTGTGTCTGACCCAGAACTCTCCGGGTCCTTCCCACACTTCTCCAGTCTGGGCCCTCGGGCCAGGCCCGACTGTGCGTTGATGCAGTTTCCTCTGCGGGTCTTCGGGGGCTAGTGGCGGCCGCGGGCTCAGCCAACGTGTTTCTCCTTCCGTGCACTCTCGAGACTCACGTGGCCTGGCAGAGGCGGGCCCTGCCACTCAAGGCCCTGATGCTGTCTACACCCGGAGAATAGTGCCGGGTCCTTGAGGGAGGTGATTAGCCTGCGAGGGGGTCTCACACACAGAGGCTGAGCAGGACCCCACAGAAACCCCCAACTCAGAGGCCGGGTGAAGCTCTTGTCTTCTACACAGCTGATCCAGGTTCGATCCCCAGTGCCCCACATGGCCCTCTGAATTCACTAGGATTGTTCCTGAGCACTGAGCCAGGAGTAAGCCCGGGGCCCACTCAGGGTGGTAAGAAAGAAGGAAAGAGAGGAAAACAGAAGGAGAAAGGAAGATAAAGAAAGAGACAGAAAGAAAGGAAGAGAGAAAGAGAGGAAAAAGGAGAAAGAGAGGAAAAAGGAGAAAGAGAGACAAAGAAAGAAAGAAAGAGAAAGAAAGAAAGAAAGAAAGAAAGAAAGAGGGAAAAGAGAGAGAGAGAGAGAGAGAGAGAGAGAGAGAGAGAGAGAGAGAGAGAGAGAGAAAGAAAGGGAGAGAGCAAGCCCCACGTGGCCTGAGCATTCTCTCCAGAAACTCCAAATCATTGGATCGGGGCTGAGTCTCGAGCCCCTCCGACGTCAGTCCTGCCGTCTCTCGTCTCGAGTTTGAAGAATGCCCGTCTGTGTTCGGGGTTCGAGTTGGCTGCATCACTCCAAGGGCAGCTTAACTTTGGGGGCAGGGCTGGGGGACGGAGACAGGTGGGGGACTTTCCAGGACAGCAGAGCAGGGGAAATGCCAGCGGCCCTGGGAACAATGAGTCACAGACCCAGGAGGGCCGGTAGAGGGGACGAGCCACTTTCCCAAAGCCACCGGCTGCAGGCGGATAAAGGGCCCATTCAGGCCGCGCAGCCGGGGCCTGGCGTGCGCGTACAATAATCTTCAGGTCGGTCTCCGCGGCTGGATCCGGTGTCAGCTGGCGGGAAGCAGGAAGCCAGCGCTGAGCTTCGGTGGCTCCCACGAGGCGGACGGCCCACGGCAGCCACGCTGGGCCTTGTGTGTGATCACGCTGCGTTCCTCGCAGCGCGGGTGGCGCAGTACTCGGGAGCTGGGTCCTGTCGGCAGGAAAGGAGCGTTCGGCGCATCCCCAGCATCCCCAGCCGTTTCCTGAGGCCCGTTTCCCTGCGGGTGAGTAGCCCCAAGGCAGCCGGCCCGGGAAGCCGGCCCTCGCCACGCGTGAGCGAGGCCCTAGGCTTGCCCCAGTGCTGCGGAGAACCCATGGCATCCAGCAGGAGGGGAGGCAGGGGAGGGCCCCGGGGTTGTTTCCAGACGCCCTCGGGAAGCCCCCTCCCTGCCCAGACCCCAGGGGGAAGTGCCCACAGCTGCTGTGTGGGGGGCAGTTAACTGCCTCTGCACGGCTGGGTTCCAGTTCCGCAGTTTCAGATTCCGTGTTCGATGGAGTCACCCACCGAGCTGTCCGGCCCCTCTCCAGCCCGGCCCCCCCCCCCCCGAGCCGGGGGAGGTGAGCGTGTGCAGCTCTGCGCGGCTCTGCCCGGCCCAGTGCTCAGCCAGGAGGGGCTTGGGCCAGGGCTGAGAGTGGACGCAAAGGCAGGAGCCGCTGCCAGAGGGCGGGGTCCCCCCTCTGTCCTCCACCCCTGCCCGCTGCCTGCGGGGGGCGGGGCAGGGCTGCCTCTCCCTCCCCCGGGCCTCAAAGACCACCTGCTTGGCTCTAAGCAAAACAGCCACAACAAGGACAGGTGTGGGGGGCTCTGCGGGAACCGGGCCTGCCCTCTGGGTGGGGTTGCAGGAACTGCCCCGGCCACTGGAGAGCGGGTCCTCATGGGGGCACTGGGGGGCGCCAGGCCCGGCCACGCCCCATGAACAGCCATCCACCAACCCTCACGGCAGCTTGAACAGCGACCAGCAGAGACCCCCGGGCTGGGGCGCTGGGTGCAGCTGACGGCTGGGGGGCTCGTCCCAGGAGGAAGATGAAGGCCTGGGGTGTGTGGGGGATTGTGGGGGCGTGTGGGGGCGCGCGGGGGTGCCCGAGGCCGGGTGGCACCGGGAAGTGAGGGGAGCGGCTCCAGGGGCCCCTGGGGTCAGGAGAGGCTCAGCCACATCAGGCCTGCCAGGGACCAGCGGCCGGGGGGAGGGCCGGCGCCCAGGGTGATGGAATATTCTGGAATCTGAGTCTGGTGAGATTGTGCAACTGCGTGGCGAGCCCTCAGCAGTCACGTGGCCTTTGTCCCTGAGCAGCCGCTGCGGGGGGCGGGGGACGGGGGTATCGGCTGTGGGGGGACACGGCTGGGGGCAGAGAAAAGGCTTTTACCTTGTGGAGAATCCCCAGGAAGTCGCCTTCTCCGCTCGGGTGAGACGCGGCAGATCTCACGCTGGGAGTTCCGGGACCTTCCCTGGCCCAGTTTGGGGAGTGACCACTCGGACAGGAGCCCAGAGAGCCGCGCCCAGCGGCCCGAGGCCCGGGTCCTCCAGCTCAGGCCAGGCCTGGAGCCCGGCTTTGCGGGCGCGTGTGGACAGATTTGTACAATCGAGGCACGGGTGACTGATGTTTCTTTGGTGGGTGGACCCGGCAACGCCCGTTTCACTGGCGGGGGGGGGGGTGTCTGTCTGAACGGGGTGGGGCGGTGAGAGCGCCTGCGGGTGTGTCGGGCTTCATTGCGGTGTTTGAGCGTGAGCCGGCCCGAGAGGCAGCGGCGGCTCCCGGGGGCTGGGCGGGGCCCTCTCGGGAGGCCCCGTGGGGCTGTGCCAGCCGCACCTGCCAGAGCGTGAGCAGCGCAGTGGGGCTCGAGGTGATGGTCCGGCAGAGGTCCTGCCCCCTCACAGAGCACCCAGGGGACCAGCCCCCTCACAGAGCACCCAGGGGACCAGCCCCCTCACAGAGCACCCAGGGGACCAGCTCCCTCACAGAGCACCCAGGGGACCCAGCTAACGGGCCTGTGTGTGGACACGGGTGGGTTTGTTTCTCCTTCAAATCTTCAGGATTATATTTTTGTTCACTTTTCTGGATCACACTGTTCTGTGCTCAGGGATGACTCCTGGCTCTGTGCTCAGGAGTAACTCCTAGCTCTGTGCTCAGTGCTCACACCTGGCTCTGTGCTCAGGACTGACTCCTGGCTCTGTGCTCAGGGCTCTCTCCAGCTCTGTGCTCAGGGCTGACTCCTAAACTCTGTGCTCAGGGCTGACTCCTAATTTTGTGCTCAGGGCTGACCCCTGGCTCTGTGCTCAGGGCCTGGGGGACCCCATGCAGTGCCGGGGAGGGAACCCCGGTCAGCTGTGATTGGGGCCGACACCTGACCCGTGTGCTGTCTCTCCGGCCCCCTTTCTCTTTCCCTATCTGCCTCCTTGGGGGTCTGTCAGTGGAGCACTAGCGGGGAGCCCCCTGCCTCACTGACCAAAAGCAGGAACTCCCGAGGGGCCCCGGCACGAGCTAATCTTTGGAGCTTCGTCACCTGCAGGGCTGAGTCAGGGGCGTTGCCGAGCTCCTCGCAGGCTGGCTTCCGTGTGCGTGTTTCGGGGTGAGGAAGGACGGCAGCGGAGACCTCGGGCAGCGGGCGCCTGCCGACGGCCTTCGGCAAGCCCCAGCCCTGTCCACGGAAGCACCAAGGCACACGGCACGGGGGACCCGCCCGGCCTCCGCTGACTCAGGGCCAGCGCCGTGGGAATAGAGAGCAAGCCGCAAGCCACGCAGCCTCGGGGCTGCCTGGGATGTGAGCTGAGGGCCACACTCGGTGTCCAGTGCTCGGACACGTCTTACGGAGCCCTCACCGGCACTCCACGAGCCGGGGTGACCCACAGCGCAGTCAGGACCACGGCTGTGACCCGTCCACACCCGCGGGTGGCCTGAGGGTCTCCGTGCAGGTCTGTCTGGCCACAGCCGCGTCCCTTCCGCCCACCCTGCTGGGGAGCCACGCCCAGAGCCTTAGCGTCGGGCTCAGCAGGCAGCTGCGCCATCAGCGGTGGACGCCAGTCAGCCGGGGACCAGCCCCGAGCACCCCCTGCACACTGCCCTTCTCTATGACACCAGGGCCGCCGGCCAGCCTGGAGGGGCCAGGCAAGGGGACGCGGTGCTGAGCGACCGGGCTGGTGACCTCCCTTGCTCCTCTGCACCCAGGATGGGCTCCCTCTCAAGCGGCAGGTCCCGCTGTGTGTGTGTGTTGCTGCGTGTGTTTGTGTGTGAATGTGTGTGCGCATGTATGTGTGTGAATCTGTGTTTTCGCTTGTGTGTGTGTGCATGCATGTGTGTGTTTGAGTGTGTGCATGTGTGTATGTATGCATATATGTGTGCGTGTGTGAGTGCATGTGCGTGCACATGTATGTATGTGTGTGAGTGTGCATGCACGTGTATGTATGTGTGTGAGTGTATGTGCATGCATATGTGTGTATGTGTGTGCATGCATGTGTGTGCATATGTGTGTGCATGCATACATGTATATGTGTATATGCGTGCATGTGTTTGTGTGCGTGCATATATATGTATGTGTGCATGTGTGCATGTATGTGTATGTATGCATGTGTGTGCATGCATGTGTGTATATGTGCGTGTGTGCATGCATGTATGTGTGCGTGCGTGCATGTGTGTGCATGTGTGTGTGGTCTCCTACTTATGGGGGGGGTCTGTGGGGTTTCAGCAGGGAGCAGGGACTGAGGCCAGGGCCGTGCAGGTGAGGAGGGGTGCTCACCTTCCACGGAGCCCAGAGGTCAGTCTCAGGGTTGCGGGACTGTGCAGAGGAGAGTGGGGAGAGTGGGGCTGGCCCTGGCCGAGGAGCCTCCGCTCTGGCCGGTGACTGGGCCCTTGGCCAAACCTGGCCTCACCCTTCCCTCCGCACCGAGATGGAGACGCAGCAGATGCTGCGACTTTTCCTCTCAAAGCGGGAGCTTCTGACAGCCAGTGCAGAGTCGGGGCAGGGGCTTCGCCCTACGCCCGGCACAGATGGTGAGTCCGGCGGGAGGGAGAGCACGGCCCCCGCCCTGCGGCTGCCGCCCGAGCACTCGCACGTGAGTGAAGCCCCCGACGGCAACGAGAGGAGAGAAGTTCAGGATGAGCCGAAGGCGTTGTCATGGCCTGTGTGTGGGTGTGGGGGTGTAGGAGGCGCCTGTGTGGGGGTGTAGGAGGCGCCTGTGTGTGTGGGTGTGGGGGTGTAGGAGGCGCCTGTGTGGGTGTGGGGGTGTAGGAGGCGCCTGTGTGGGTGTGGGCTGTAGGAGGGGCCCGGGAGGCCCACCAACAGGGGTTGAACGCTGCCCTGCGAGATCAGGCCTCTGGGCAGCGGAGAAAGGGGGGGCGGAAGCAGGCGACACCTGCTGAACAGAGACACCCAGTCGGGGGCGCGCGGCCGAGGCACTGCCCCGCCCCCAAGGCAGAGCCTGTCCTGCGGAGGTGCTCCCCTGGCACGTGGTTGGCAGGTCTGCTCCCTGCGTCGCCTCCGGTCCCCGAGCACCACCAGGAGTAACCCCTGAGCACTGCCAGACATGCCCCACCAAAACCTGCTCAGCCAAAGGGACTCCGAGACCGGGAGGTGACCCCGGCAGAGGGGGTCCCTGGTCCGTCTCCTGTGTAGGGGGGTGGGCCGAAGGGTTGGAGGTGCCTCCAGATGGGACGTCCAGGCTGCTCCGGCTCCGGCAGGGAAGGGCCCTTCAGAAACGGGGACGTGCCCCACCCGGGAGACGCCCCCGCAGAGCGGCCGTCCCGGTGGGCGCCTTGGGACACAGCGGGGCCGTTGCCAGGTGCACCGGGCGCCTTCCGGGAAGCTCATCATGGAGCCCCCTCGGGACGGTGCCCCCGACCAGGGCCATCGGATGCCGTGTCCAGCTCTGCACTAAGACTGTCCCGGAATATGGACACGCCCGAGGTGCTCGGCACAGGGATGGGCCGAAGAAGAGGTGGTGCATTACTTATTCATCACTTGGGGCTACTCGGAGCTCTGTGCTCTGGGCGCCCTGGAGGGGCTCGGGGGTCGTGTGCTTCTGGGGTCCTTCGGGCCGGCCTCTCACTGTCTCCGGCCCCCAGGATGGTCCAGGTGCTCTGGACCATCCACGAGGGGCCTTTACAGGCCCGGACCTGGGTTCGATCACCCCTGCACCAAGGGAGAGACCCCCAAACGCCTTGATTATGCAACAACAATAACATAAAAGACGAACTCTCCGCTGGCAGCGAAGGTGGGAGGAACACGGGAGGGTGGCGGGAAGGGGGGCGGCCAGAGGGAGGCTGAGCCGGACGCCGCCGCACAGTTGCGTGACCAGGGGGGACCACGTAGACGAGCTGGGGTGAAGCTTGAAAATAGGCCAGTTGGGGCTGGAGTGACAGCACAGTGGGGAGGGCATTTGCCTTGCACGCAGCCGACCCGGGTTCGATTCCCAGCATCCCATATGTTCCCCTGAGCACCGCCAGGGGTAATTCCTGAGTGCAAAGCCAGGAGTAACCCCTGAGCATCGCCAGGTGTGACCCAAAAAGCAAAAAAAATAAAAATTAAAAATAAAAATAGGCCAATTGACAAGTTTATTGAGGGCAGAGGGTGCAGCAAAGAGGATGAACTGGGGTGGGGTATAAAAGGTGTGAGATTTGCAGTAAAAAGACAAGTAACTACGACACAATGGTAAAGGGGCCCCACCTGCAGCCGGACAGAGGCCCTGGGGTTCATCCCAGTACCACCTGGAGTGACCCCGAGCACGGAGCCACGAGTACCCCTTAGACGCTCCGCCCGTCGCTTTCTTAGAGCCCCGTGGCCGCAGGTGGGTTCTCGGGGTCTCCGCTCAGGAGACAGATCTGCAGGGGACGAGGGGGGCCCTTTCTGGAAGCTCCCGCAGACCCTCGGGCACCCTGGGCCCAGCCAGATCACGCTCCAGCGCCCCGTCAGTGCCCAGGCCCGGCTCTGCACGGCCACAGCAGATGCCCTCCTGCCCGCTGCCCTGTGGCCCAGCCTCCTCGGGAATGCCCAGGGCTCCCCCCTCGCCCGGTGGCTGTGCCCCTCCCCACTGTCCAGACTCGACCCCGCCCTGTCCCTGAAGCGACGTCCCTGCCCTCGGTGCACCGAGCGTCCAGTGTGGCACAAGCCACTAAGCGCCCCTCGCGCCCCAGCACAGAAGGCCGGGCACTGCCAGGCAGGTGTGTGGGGGAGGGGAGGGGGGAGGGGAGGGGGCAGTGGGACGCCAGGCGTAGCCCAGGCTGCCCGTGTGGGCGCGTGTGGCGGAGAGCAGAGCCGGGGGCCCAGATGCCAGGACACCGCACTGTGGCCCCAACCCACACGCCGGAGCCCTAACCCCGACTGTGGGTGTGACAGGGCAGAGAAAGTCTTGCAGGGGAATTGAGGTAAAACGAGTCCCCAGGTCACGTCGGGACGCAGAGAAGGAGCCAGCCAGCTACAAGCCCAAAGTGGGGTCCCGGAGAGCCCGGCCCGCCGCCCCCGAGCTGGGGCTCTGTCCCCACCACCCCTCACCCCTGCCACTGATGCATTCTGGCTCTGTCCCCCCCCCCACACACACTGATACACCCAGTCAGTCACTTTCATCTTGTTGGTTTTGTTTCTGGGTCACACCTGGCGGTGCTCAGGGGTCCCTCCTGGCTCTGCACTCAGGAATCCTCCCCCTGGTGCTCAGAAGGCCCTGTGGGAGGCCGGGGGCTGAGCCCAGGTGTCCGTGTGCGAGGCAAACGCCTTCCCCGCTGGGCCCTCGCTTGGGTCCTGTGCCACTTTCTGCCTGCCCGGGAGTCCCAGAAAGGAGGAAGAGCAGGAGCAGAAGGTGGGTCCCCACTGCGAATTGGGGGTGTCGGTGGCGGCCGGGACACCGTGTGCCGCAGGGCCCGGCCCCCCGCCCGGGGAGCCCCACCCTCACTGTTGGCTGGGCCGTGAGGAGACCCCCGGGGACAGGCAAGGGGGACAGGTGCCGGTACTCGATCTGGCCCGGTGAGGGCCGCGGTGGCACGTCCTCTCCCGGACTCCCCGAGGCCGTGCGCATGGCTCAGGGCCCAGGGGCCCACGGTGAACGCTTGGACGTCGCCTCCTCGCTGCGTCCCCCGAGCCTCTGTAAGGCTAACAAAGGCGCGAAGCCCCTCGTGCAGGCCACACCCTGGGGTCGCCTGACCCCCGCCAAGCACTGGGCCTCGGCACTGAATTTGGGGGGACACTTATTTTCCATCTCTGGCAATATCTTTTTTCCACTGCAAGAGGACCGTGAATTTGCCGTGACCGGACAAAGCTGCCGTGTGTCCTCTTCACCCGAGGGCCGGACAGGGCTGGCTTCAGGCACCGCTGGATCAGGGCGCTGGCAACACCCCGGACCTCCCACCACCCAGCCCTCACTCCTGGCTCTTGGCTCTTTCTCCGTCCATCCGGGGGGGTGGGGTGGGGCCCAGGGGGAGTGGGGGGGAAGGCCAGGGCCATTCCAGAGCGGGTCATCCGTGGGGTGACCCGGCAGGGGTGGGTCACTCTCCCCTAGCGTCGTAGGCCCCTCACGACAGGCTGCTTCTCACCGCCCCCCCTCTCTGGCCGTCCTGCCCGCCGGGGGCCACGGGCACCCCCTGCCCTCCTCCTCGCCACTGGCTGCTCCCGGTAGCTGCCTGACTTTCTGACAAAAGTGTTATTATTTCCACACATATGACTCTTTTATTCTATAAATAAATAATGCCCCAGAAGCAGCGGAACAGAATTCCACTGTCTGAACTAGGGCAGTGGAGATAAGGCCGGCCCTGGGGCGGCTTGGTCTCCTGCGGGGGGAGGGACGGCCCGGGCCGTGGGGGGCCGTGGGGGGCCGTGGGTGGGCGTGCGGGGCCATTCTCCTCTCAGGCACTCCTGTTGCCTTCAGAGAGCCCCGAAGCCGGCGGGCAGGACAGAGGAGGACAGAACACACAGCGCGGGCCGATTCCCAGCGGGAAGTGGATGCAAGACGGAGTCGAAAACGTCCACTGGGTTTTCCGCAGTTCCGGCCTCCCCCGGCCCTGCCCGCCAGCCCACCTCTCCCCGCCAGGGAGAGCACACAGGGCTCAAGGCCTCGCCTCGTACTCCCCTTCTGTGCGGCCGCCCCCAGGGTGGTCCCAGCTCCCCCGAGGGTCTGCCGAGCGCCGCCAAGAGTAAGCCCTGAGCACAGAGCCAGGTGTGGCCCCCGAGAGCAAGTGCCGTGTGTGTGTGTATCTCTGGCTGCTGCGTCGTGCCTAGCAGGGGCCCGACTCGGGGCCGCACACTTGTGCTCTGCCCACTGAGCAGTCTTCCCGGCCCCAGGCTCCCTCCCACTCTCCTCCTCTGAAATGTCCTGAAGAAACACCGTCCCCACTTCTGGCCGATGTGACAGCAAAGCCCAGGACCTGGCAAACGAGTCCCACAGCTGCCGGCCCCCCCCCGGGGGGACTTTGCCAGCCCCCGAGTCGGTTCTCACGGCCCCGGGGACGGATCTGGGCACCCCCAGCGCCCGAGACGGCATGCCAAGATAAGAGCACATCGGAGCGAGTTCCTGGGCGGCATCACGGCCCTTGCTCGGCTGCCGAGGGCAGGAATGAGGGCGAGCCGGCCAGTAATTAATGGAATGACCTTTAATGAGCATGAAAAGTGACACGCCCAACACGGGCCCCGTCTCGGCGCCCTGCAGCCTGTGACAGAGGCAGGGCCCGAGCACACACACGGCGGCGAAGGAGGGTCCCTGGCTCCGTCCTGGACCCCACGTGCCCCCCCGCTGCCCCGGGGGCCCCCATTAAAGAGCACCCGGACCTCGTGCCTCTGGGAAGGTGACGTGTCGGGACATGGGGTTTTCTCCGTGGAGGTCACTGCACCCTCGCGGCCCTCGCAAGAGGCAGAGTCGTCTGGGGGCCGCCGGCTCAGGACGCGGTGGGGAGGAGGACCCCGGCTTCCTCTCCGTGCAGACCCGGCGCGGCCTGGGGCCGACTTTCCTGTGAGGCCTGCGGCAAACTCGGCAGAGCTCTGCTGACCGTGGGGGAGGGACTGTCCCCGCAGTGCCCCCTGAGGACGGACTCAGCCCCCGACACTGCCGGGCGTGGCCTCCAAACCCAGGTGATTCACGTACCGGGCAGCATGCGGGGCCGCTGTGTGGCCACTCCGGGCAGTGCCTGCAGAGCCTTGCTCGTGCCGCTCGAGGACGGGGCTGTCCCTCTCGCTGCCCGTCCCTCTGGGGCGGGTGACGAGTGTCTGCAGAAATGCCCTCCGTGATGCGCAGGCAGCTTCTGTGCCCGTTACGGGGCACCTCAGTCTCAGCGCAAGCAAGGGGGGGTGTTCGCTGGGGAGTGAGAGGGTGAAACAGGAGGGGAGAAGCTGCCCCGCCTCAAGAGAGACCCCCGAAGGGACAGACGAAGCTCCTGCTGTGTCACAGCTCACTGCCCGCAGCCCCAGGGCCGTCCAGGCGCCCTGCCCTCTGCGTCCTCGGGCGGGGGCCACCCCGCGGAGAGTCTAGGAGCACGAAGGCGGCCGGGCTGCGCGTGTGGGTGAGGTTCGGGAGAAGACGCGTTGCCCGGAGATGCCTTATCAGCCACTTGTCCAGCACGCCGGGAGCTTCCCCCCACGAAGGCGTGTTGGTGGACGAGCTGTTCGAGCCTCACCGGGGGCTTGTTTCCCCCCGACACGCATCCCGCTCAGTCCTCTCGGCAGAACTTTCCGGATTGGAGTCTAACAGGCTGTGCGAATGCGTGCTGTCCGGCTGAGCCCTGGTTAGGGATTAGGGGAGCTGCAGTCAATGAGTGACTTGCCGGGGGCCAGGGAGGGGGTTCAGCATGGACGGGCCAGGAGGGGAACCGGCCATTCTAGGTTGTGGTTGTCCAGACCAGGGCACTGCCCTGTCGAAGGGGAAACAGGAACGGGGTGGGTCCCAAGTGAGGCAGGAGCTACTGGTCACGCGTGGTGCCACACCTGGGCCGTGTTCCCATGGCCTGCACGCGTGTGGGCGGGAGGGGGGCGGTGGGTGTCGGCCCTGGATGGCCCAGAGGGGCGGGGGGACGGCACACGCGTCTCAAAGGGCCAATTCTCGGCTTGTGGCCTCTCCCGGGCTCGGCGATCAGACCTCCTTTATAAGAAATTCAATTAGCTCCCTTCTGAATGGGGTGGATTGTTTCGGGGAATGTAATTCACTTAGTTTAACCATTAATTGAACATTAATCGAGTCCTAGCAGAGCAACAGTCTCCCGGTTTAATTAAAGATTTGCCGTTTATAGGAAGAGTAATAAAACGGGTAACGAGGTCTGGGGCTTTCCCCGTCACCCGCACAGGCCAGGCTCTGGGGCGAGGGCGACCCCGCCAGGGTCCTGCGCACAAGGGAACAGACCCTGCCCCGCCCTGCACGGGCCACGCCCAGAGAGAGCAGGACAGGCCCAGGTGCCTCGGGATGGCCTGGGGGGGGGGGGTCAGAGTCTCACCTGGGAGCCCCGGACCCTGAGAATGTCCCCCCACTGTGTCCCCGCCCTCACCCCGCTCTGTAAAACAACGCGCTTGGGATTTCTGCAGCCGTGGCCTCCCCCACCGCCTGCAGGTGCCCCGTGCCCCGTTAGGGACTTTACGAAGCTCTCGCACCCGTGGGGCCCGGCCTGGCTCAGGGGCTCCTGTCCGCTGGCACAGTTTAGGCCGGGGCCTCCGCGTCTCTGAGCCCGGCTTCCCCCTGGCCCTCGGGGAGACTTTCCTCCACACTCAGGAGGGAGGTCGGTGCGTCTCATCCCCCTGGGAACCGAGTCAGGAGCGGCAGGAGTCGACCCCAGCACCAGTCAAGGACCCGGAATGGTCCTTCCGGGCCACCAGCCAGACTCAGCCCGGAGAGCAGCGGTTCCCTTCAGAGGGTCTAAAGCCCCGTCTGCTCCCGTTACTCCTGGGCCCGGGGCTGACGCCGCGCACCCGCCCGGCTCTGCGTCTGCCGGGCTGAGAACAGCGTGAGGCTCCGGACCCTGAAGGTCGGCCTGGCCGAGTGCTTCCTGAACGCCTCACGCCGCATCAGACACAGGCTCTGAGCCGGGGCTGGGAGTGGCATCACTTTGCACACAGGGGCCCTGGGCTCCGTCTCGGGCACCCTGAAGGCCTGGCCACCACCTGGAGTGACCTCTGAGCACCCTCTCCCGAGAGACCCTTGTTTCGGGTGCGGCCAAGAACAAAACAGAAAACTAGAAAGCAAACAAGCATTTGAGGCAAAGAGCATTCATGCGTGCTGCGAGTTCTCCCCGAGTACCCATGCTCTGAATTCCACGCCTCCATCCTGTGAGCACGCAACCAACCTGCAGCCCAGCCTCACGCACTGTCGCTGTCGCGCGTGGAGGGACCCCCGCCACAGCCGAAAGCTCGGGTGCCGCCCGGCGTGGCAAGGACAGGCCGGTCACGACGCCTGCGCCCCGTCAGACCCTCGCCGCGCCCCGGGAGGCGGGGTCCAGAGGCCTGGCCAGGTTTCCCTCAACGGCGAGGACGTGCAGCAGCCTCGGGGGACCGGACAGAGGAGGCAGGACACGGGAGCTGGTTCGGGCTTGGTTCCCTGGGCAGGGGTGCGAGCCTGAGCCCGGCGTGCAGACGGTGGCGGGGGCTGAGGGGGTGGGGGCTTTCAGGAGGCCGCAGGGCACCGCGAGGGCCAGGCGGGCTGCAGACCCCTCCATGCAGCCTCCGGACCTGCCTCTCGGCGTGTGGGAGGTGCTGGCACGGGCCGACGCTCCCTCCGGAGGCGAAGGTGGCTGGAGGGGGAGCAAACGATGCTCAGGAGACACCCCTACACCCACCCGCCCTCCGTGACCCTGGGCCGGGAGCGACTTCCACTCCAGGGCTGAGCTCCGAGGGGTGCTCATGCCACTTTCTGGGGTGTGGCGGGTGAGACCCCGGTGCCCAGGCAGGGTCGTTAGTGAGGGGGGCTTGCACCCACACTGGGGGGACTTGGGGGTCTATTTCCGGACCTGCTTTGGCCTGTCACTTGGCTTTGCTCCACGCCCCCGTCCCACCCGACACGGAGAAGGACCGGCAGGCTGAGGGGCGCTGGGGGTGGGCAGTGGTCACGGCCCCCCCCAGCGCCCCCACGCCCCAAGATGCAGAGGTCTAGACTCAGCACCGAGGCCCAGGCGTCCAGCTGCCTCCTGCCTGACCCGGGGCATGGGGCTGCCTCTCCGTGGCCCTGCAGTGGGCTCCTCCTGAAGTGCTCCCAGGGCCCCCAGAGGGACTCGCGGGTTTCAGCACGAGACCCTCTTCCGAACATGAAGAAGGATGGCGTTGGGGGGCTTGGGAAAGAGCCAGTCCGCAGAGAGCACAATCTCTAAAGCAGCGTTACGGAGACACCTCGGAGGAACCCGCCCGCAGCTCTGCTGGGGGCGATCTCGGGACCAGGGGCTGAGGATGCCCCACTTTCCGCCCCGTGAGCACTGCGGTGTGAGCCAGTCACGGCCTGGAGGCCGGCTGAGGCTGCCGCCAGCCCTGCCTCTGCTCTCTGTTCCGCGGCATCTTCTGTGTCCTGGACTCTGCCGGCAGCTGCTGTCCCTCCTGGGGCCGAGGGTGGAGGCAGCTTCCTGTTATTCTGTCCTGCCATCCCCGTGTGCGTGCCGGGGGACCTGCCTGTCCCGGCCGGCTGCCCCCGAGGGCGTGGGAACCCGGACGCCCCGGCCTGGGCTGCAGGGGTGTGTCTGCAACATCTGGACGGGAGGGGAGGCGACAGACAGTGCCCCCAGCTGGGGGGGCGGGGGGTGCCGCAGACACAGGTGTGAGCCTCGGTACAGAAGGCGTCTGTGGGGTCGAGGGCTGTCGACTGAGCGGGGGGAGCAGAGAAGACGGTGCGTGCGTGCACGTGCGTGTGCGCGCGCGCATGTGTGTGCGTGTGCATGTGTGTGTGTGCGCGCGCATATGTGTGTATGTGTATGCGTATCTGGCTTTTGCTTTTTAGCAGGGGCCGTACTGGGCGGTGCTGGGGCGTGGCCGAGGTGTGGGGACTGAGCACAGGCAGAGAGTTGCACACACCCGCACCTGCCTCTCAGGCTCTCCCTGGAGTCTCAGGTGCTTGGTTGAGAAGCGTTTTCCGTGGCCTGCTCTGACCGAGCCTATTCCTCCGGGCAGGGGGCAGGACTGCAGAGCCCGGAGGCGGGGCGCTGGCTCTCCAGGGGTTGGGAGGGCAGGAAGTGGGTCTGACAGGACCTACTTAAACATATGTTCCCACATCTGCGCAATCTCCCGGATACCTAAGCAGCCTTTGATGTCTTATCAGCCCATCTTAAAGAGGGGGAACTGAGGTTTCTCACGGATATTTTATTGACCCGGCCAACTTACCCCGCAGAACAACTGTCCACGAGGCACACGGGGCGCGGGGGCGGGGGAAGGGAGGGTCCAGGGCCGTAGTTAGCCTGCGAGTTGAAGTCTGGGGGATTCTGGCAGAACCAAGCGTCAGAGGGGCCCGAGACCAGGCAGACGAGAGCAGAGACGGCACATAAGGCACGGCCCTCCCTGACCTCCCTTCACACACGGTGAACTGAGGCACGTCCGGGCACACAGAGCACTGCCGGGAAAGAGGGGGCTGAGAGCTGGGGACACTGAGTCAGAATGGACGCGGGGAGTTCGGGAAGAAGTAGGGCAGAGAAACAGCTGCGGGCTAGTGGGAGGCGGGCCGGGGTGAGCGGCCACTGGGCCCCGGGTTGCTGCGGCCGGGCGGTGTCTGCCGGAACGGAGAGCGTGAACTCGGGCGGCTGTGGAGACGGAGGGCCAAGGGGCGTCCGGCTCAAGCACCACGGCTGCACCCCAGCTCGGTGCCCGCACGGCTGATGCAACTGTGCAAAGCCTCTGCCTCTGCGCGTTCAACTGGGGCAAAGGGTCAGGGCGTTGAGCCCGACGCCCTGTGACGCTTTCTGGCAACTGTGGAATAATGTCGCTGTAAAGAAGAAGCTGACCAAGAGGCAGCGACCAGCTTGCTGCATTCCCAAGAGCAGACGTTAGGGCAGCGCCTCTGTCCAGAAAGTGACTCTGGTGACCCCCCACACCCTCGGCGGCCGTCCCATGCCGGGCAGAGGGGGAGAGCGGCCCCCGAGCCGCTGACCCTGTTAGCCAAGGGGATCATTACACAGCTTCACCCCGCAGAGGGTGCAGGTTAGCCGATTCCTAATTGGTAGCCCAGCCACTGCATCTGGCTGCATCCAGCTGTAATTACTCTCATGTGGCCGCCTGAACTTCGGCTGCGCGTGGAAAGGCAGCGAAGTGGCCCTTCCTCCTCCTCCGCGGTCACTCTTACTGACCTGTGCAAGCTCAGCCGGGTGGCCCCCCCCAGCCCCATGGGTAAAGAAGCATGCACGGAGTGCAGCCTCCCAGGACTAGCCCAGGACCCCCAGGACTCCCTGCGGGAGGGCGCGCTCAGCACGACCCGGGCCCGGGCCCGGGCGGACGCGAGTGGACGCCCGGGAGGGCCCGAGCGCCCGTCCCTCGCGAGGGGCGTGGAGGGGGCCGCTCCGGGCCACTGTAAACATGCCGGGGAAAGTTTCAGACAGGACGCGCCGGTCCCTCCCCCTCGCGCCGCCCTCCGCGCCCGGCCGCGGCAGGAAAAGCCGCATTTTTGCTCCCCCTACGCCCACTTGCAGCCCCAGCCCGGCTCCGCCAGGAATGTGCCCGGCCCGCCGGGAGGAGCGACGGGGCCGGCGCCCAATCGCCGGGGCCCGCGCGCCGCGGCCCCGCCCCCCGCGCGCGCCGGTTGGCGGGCGGGCCCCGGGGGCGGGGCCGCGCGGCGCGGGCGGGCCCGGGCCGGGTGACGTCACGGGCGGCGGGGCGGGCGCGGGGCTGGGCGCGGGCCGCGGGCTGGACGCGGCGCTGGACGCGGCGCCGGACGCGGGGGCCGGCGGCCGGGCGGCGGCAGGTAAGGCGCGGGGTGGGCGCGCGCCGGGCCCCCGAGCTCCCCCGGGGCGGGCCCCTCCTCCCCGGCCGCTCCCGCCGCGGTCCGGCGCGCGGGGCCGGACCCCCGGGCTGCCCCCGGGGCCCCCCGCGCTGCCCGGCCGCGGGGGACGCGGAGCACGTGCGTGCGGGCTGGGGGGCGGCGCGGGGCGCGGGCGGGGGCCGGCTGCGCCGTCATCCTCAGCGTTGCCGCTATTATTACTCTTGTTGTCGTTGTGCCCCTGCCCCTGCGCCCGGGCCGCCGAGTCCGGAGTGCGGCAGGGCAGGGGTGCAGGCGCCGCTCGGACCCGCGCCCGGGTGCCAGCCCCGCCCCTGCGGCCGGCGGCCGGCGTGCCCGCGCCCCTAGCACGTCCCGGCCACTCGCCCTCCCGGGGTCCCGGCGCGCGCCCCCCGCTCCGTGCCGGGGTGGCCGGGGTGCCTGGGTGGCCGGGGTGGCCGGGCGCGAGTGTCCACCTGGAGAAGTGCCCACGGTGGCCACGGCCGAGCCCTCCCGTCCCCCCCCCCCCGACCCCGCATGCCGGGACGCGACTTTCCCAGCACGTGGGCCCCGGGCCGTGGCCCCTGGCTTCCGCCCAGGGGCGCGGAGTGGACGCGCTGGCCACCCGTGTCCCCCGGGCGCGTCCCGTCCCGTCCCGGGGAGGGATCGTTTGTCCAGAGGGAAAAGATGTTTCGAGACGCGGAGGGGTGGAATTCTGCTTTTCCAGTTTCTTTTCTGCTGTCCATTTCCTGTCTCCAGCCCTTTCTCCCCCTCCCCGCCGGGGCGGCGGCGCTGGAGGTGAGGGGAAGGGACTCCTCCCGGGATGCCGGGATGGTGCTCCAGGCCCTTCCTTTCGGCGGGGGCCGTGAGTCAGGGCTCCCTTCCCCAGAGGAAAGAGTGAGGCTCTTCCCGGGCCAGCCCCAGGAAGTGGGTGTGGATGCCTCGCCAGCTCCAGCCGCGTCCTGGGCGCCCGGGCCCGGCCTGTCCCTCGGCCCCGGGACCGAGCCTGCGCCCTCCCGCTAGGGCGGGGGTCCTGCACTCTGCCCGTGGGACCCCCCTGCAGCCTCCGCCCTTTATGTTTGTTTGTTTGGAGACCTCCTGTCTGCATTGTTCTGGGTTCCTGGGAACAGCAGCTCCGCGCCCTGGGTGGGGGCCGGCCTTCCTCCCGGGAGCACCTGATGGCCAGTTCCCGGGGGCCGGGCGCTGGGCTGGGAACTGGAGTGGGGGTCACCGTGCCTGGGCTCTGGCTGTGCCCCCAGAGAACAGACTGTCCCAGGGAGCCCTTTCCGGGGGAAGGAAGATGCGGCTCTCGAGTCAGGAAGCTCCGGGGGTCCCAGGCTGGGCGTGGGTGACGCCCCGCAAGCCGGGAATTGCCTCGGACGTCGGCCTGATGGGGCCGGCTCAGGGTTCCAGACGTCCACGCTCCCGGCCAGCTCGGGGCGCTGAGTGCCACAGTCCACCCTCTTTGTTTGCGCCGGTGTCTTGTCATGTGTTTGGGAGGCAGAGGGGGCAGGGGTGGTGGGGGGTTTGTTCGGCAGCCAGTGTTCGGGGCCACACCCAGCAGCGCCGAGTGGCTCCCCCTGGTCCAGAAGGCCACGGGGGGTGCTGGGGGTTGAACTGGGGTCTGCGGCGTGCAAGGCGGACCCCTGGGCCGCGCACCATCTCTCTGGCTGCAGGTCCAGCGGTTTCCAAGGGCGGATCTTGGGAGAGGGTCGGACCACTGAGAAGGGCCCCGCCAGGGCTTGGGTAAGGTTCCTGGCCCGTCCAGCTTCCGCCCTCCGTGGCCGGGAATCGGACCCTGGTCCCGAGCCCTGGTCCTCTCTCTGGGGCACGGGCGGTCTTTGGGGAGCAGGCTCCTGGGAGGAGAGCTCGCTGGTTGTTTATTGTCATCTTTTGTGTCCCGGCGTGAGATGAATCCCAGCAAGGTCGTTCCCACCCTCTTCCTGTCCCGCCTCTGAGAAACCGCCTTTCCCTTCCCGGTGCGTGTGTGTGTGTGTGTGTGTGTGTGTGTGTGTGTGAGTGTGTGACACGGGCTCGGGGACGGCAGCCTTCCGCCCCGCTCCCCGCTCTGTTCCTTTGCAGTGACCTTCTCCCAGGGCCCCGACCTGGCTTGTCTAGCCTTTCCAACATGCGTGAACACGTGCCCACCCGTGCGGGGTCGCCGGCTTCGGCTGTTGTTGACCAAACCGCGGCCTCGCGGGCAGACGGGGCGGGAGCTGCCCAGAGAGTCCTTAGCTCCGAAGCGAAAGGGAAAGTGGCTGCGGAGTGGGCAGGACGCACTGCGGGGGGGCGGGGGGCGGGGGGCGCAGTGCCGCCTCTGCCGGGGTGGACAGATGGACAGGGCTGCCGTCTGGAGCCAGGCCTTGTTTGCGAGGGCCACGTGGACTCTGCCCCCGGCCCGGGGCGTGTGTGACTCACCTGTGACTGGCCCCCGCGCACCGCCTTGCTGTGGGCTGGCCCGTGCGGCGGGTCCGGGTGTGAGCGTCGCAGTGCACCCAGAGCTGACCCCGGGAGGAGCCGTGCGGGCTGCGGGCTGTGGGAGGGCGGGGCTCGGGCTCCCGGGGCCCCTCGGGCTGGGCACCCCAGGGCGCCTGTGCTGAGCCAGGTGCTCGCCCGGGGCACGGCTGCCGCCCGGGGGAGGGTCCACCGGAGAGGCGCCCCGGAGCTGCCCGTGCCCCGCGTCCAGCCTGACCCCCCCCCCGCTTGCCTGCCCGGGGGCTCGGCCCCCCGCAGCCCTTCCAGCACCCCCGTGACCCGCCCAGGCGCCACGTGCTCTGCTCGCCGCAGAGCCCCGGGGGCGGGACGTGCCTGGTTCCCGGAGGGACCGTCTCCCCGCCGGTGGACGGGGACCCCGTGGCTCCCCTGTGCGGTGCCGCCCGCCTGCCCCGCTCTCTCGCCTGCCGCCGGCCGTGAGCGGCCCTGGGGCGCTGGAGAGCTGCGGGCAGTGCGGGGAGGAGGGACACGGCGCGGGGTGTCGCTGGGACGTGGAGTGGCGCCACGGAGGTGGCTTCTGAGAAGCGGGCGCTGTGTTCCTCTTGCCCCCGCCCGCCGGGGCGCAGCTTTGCACCCCTGGTGGTGTCTGCGGTGGAAGGTTCTCGGGTGCTCTTCCCGCACAGTGCTCCTGGGGGCCTCAGGCTGACGTGTGCTTGTCACGGGGCAGACGGGGAGGGCCCAGCGAGCCCGTGCCACCTTGTGTGACTCGCCTCCCGGGCTGGTGAGGCGGCCTGTCGGGGTGACGGGTCCCTGTGGCTGGGGGACCTGCTGGGGCCCCCACTCTGCCGAGCTCGCCTCTGTTGTTCCATGTCCTCCCTGGGGCTCTTTTCCTCAGGGGAGAGAGATTTGAAGCTCTCAGGTGAAGCAGGTGGGATACCCGGGCTTTTCTAGAACTTTCTGGAGCTGCTACAAGAGGGGCCGGAGTTTGCTGCCACCTGACCTTTGACTCGAGCCCGGGCTGCTGCCCAGGCTCAGCTGTGGTGAGCGGCTTTAGAGACTCAGTCACGGCACCTCTGGCCCATAGACCGCCACCCGCTGGCCACGCCTGGCAGGGCCGTCTCTTACGTCTCGGTGGGTGCTTTGCCCTCTCACATTCACTCACCCCAGGCCATTTGTGCCTGTCACAGCTGCGTGGGCTTCCCGCCGGGCCTGAGCCAACAGAGTGTGACCGCGGGGACGTTTGGTCACTCTTGGCCTGTGGAGGGAGGGGGGCAACACAGGGAGGCTGAGCTCTGTGTCCTCTTGTGTGTGCACTCATGGGTGGCTCTGAGGTGACATGTGCGGTGACAGGGTGGCCCTGATGTGATGTGTGCAGTGACAGGCTGAGGTGACATGCACTGATGGGGTGGCTCTGAGGTGATACAAGCCGTGATGGGGAGACTCTGAGGTGACATGTGCAGTGACTTGGTGACTGAGGAGATGTGTGCAGTGACAGGGTGGCTCTGGGTGACGCGTACAGTGACAGGGAGGCTATGAGGTGGTGTGCAGTGACAGGGTGGCTATGAGGTGGTGTGCAGCGACTTGGTGTCTGAGGGGATGTGTGTAGTGATGAGGTGACCCTGAGTGTCGTGTGCAGTGATGGGGAGGCTCTGAGGTGATGTGTGCGAATGTGTACAAGGAGACTGGATGGCTCTGAGGTGACAGAAGTGACGGGGTAGCTCTGAGGTGACATGGACAATGACAGGGTGATGCCGAGGTGATGTTGAGTGGCACGCCGATGTCATGCCTGGTAACATGCGTGTCGTTCTCTCCGTGAATGTCAGGGAGCGCCTCCTGCTGCGGCCTGAGTGCTCAGGGCACTTCTTTGCCCTCACAGTCTCCACACGGGATGGCACGGGCGGGCGGTGTGACTTTCTGGCACGTCATGGCGAGCACCAGGCGCAGAGAAGTCGGCAGCTGCCCCATGGTGGGGAAAAGTGTCACAGCCAGGACGCGCCAGCTCCTGAAATCCGGCTGCGAGGAGTCGCGGCTGCTCGGGGCCGGGCGGCGGGAGGGACGGGCTCTCTCTCACACGCGGCTGTAGCTTTCCCCGTCAGGCCCCCGGGTGGGACCCTGGAGGGGCCCCGCTGGGGGCTGCTGTGCCTCTCGGGCGAGTCGGGGGTTCGAGGCGGGGGCCCGAGAGATGCGCCGAGCGTGTGACCCGGTGCCCTGCTTGGCCTGCATCTCCCCACGCGGCTGGACTGTCGGCCCGAGTCGGTCCTGGGGACGGTGGCCAGGAGCTTCCTGCCCCGGCGGGCACCTGTGCTGTGGGCGGGGCCGCGGCTGGTCCTTCCTCGCCCTCGGTTGGGCCGGCAGTAGCCGCGGTCCCGGGGGCCTTCTTGCCCTTTCCCTTTCCCCGTGGGCTGTGCGGTGGCTCCGGGCCGTGCTCAGGGCCCGGGGGCCTCATTGGCAAGTGTCACCGGCCGGCGGCCAGGGGTGCCTGGGGCCGGGGCAGCAAGGCACGTGCTGAGCCGCTGTCCTCCCTCCGCCCGGCATTCTGGCTCCGATGGCGTTCAGTGGTTTTCCGGGCGGGAGGCCCCTGTCCGTGCTTGGGTTTGGGGCCCGCAGTGCTCGGGGCTTGTCCTGGCTTTTGGCTCAGGGGTCACTGGCGGGAGCCCCCTGACTCGGCTCTGTGGAGCCCCCAGCCCTGGGCCGACCAGCCACACCTGCCGGACCTGGCCCCTGTCAGCGGCCGGGCTCCGGGTCCCCGTGCGAGCACTGCCCCGCGAGCCCTGGGAGGGTGGGGGCCTGAGAAACCGGCCCTTTTCCCCGCGGCCCAGGAGCCTGTGCATGAGGACACGACTCACCTCCCCGCTGGCCTGGCCTCGCTCACCCGCACCGTCGGGCCGGCGTGGTTTCGGGGCAGAGGGCACGGCCGGCGGCCTCGGGCCTGCCGTGGGCAGAGTGGACACCCCGGGACGCGTCGGGGTGCTGGGGACTGCCATGGCTTGGTCTTACTGTTATTACTGTTAATTCAGCCATTTTCAGGTCAGTTACCTGAGATGGCCAAGGGATCCAGACTGGCCTCAGGCGTGTGACGCCCAACGGAATCCCCCACGGTGCCCACCGCCCCGCCGCTGCCCCCCCACCCGCCCGCGACTACCAGGGGCGCTTTGTGTGTGTGTGTCTGTGTGTATGTATGTGTGCAAGTCTGTATGTGTGTGCATGTATGGGTGTAATTGTGAGTGTATATATGGATGTGTATATGTGTATGAATGTGTGTATGTATATGTGTATGTACATACATGTGTATGCATTTATGCATTTGTAATATGTTTCTATATGTGTGTATGTGTGTATGCATATGTTATGTGTGTATGCATGTGTGTATGCACGTATATATGCACGTGTATATGTGTGTATGCATGTGTGTATTTGTGTGCACATGTATGTATGCACATGTGTGTATGCATGTGTGTATGCACGTGTATATGCATGTATGTATGTATGCACGTGTGTATGGTGTGCATGTGTGGATGTGTGTATGCACATGTGTGTATGCATGTATGTGTGTATGCACGTGTGGATGTGTGTATGCACATGTGTGTATGCATGTGTGTATGTGTGTATGCACGTGTGTATGTATGGGGGGCTTTGTCTGTGCCGGGCTCAGGACCGGCCTTGCTTCCTCCCCTCCAGGTGCAGGTGCTGTTCACACCCACTCCCAAGCTGCTTGCACCGTGACACGGAGTCGGTGCCGTTTTCCCGGCACACGAGGGGCACGCTGCTGGCTCTCCCTCCCCTCCAGGCCACACGCCTCCTTTCTCTGCTTTGGGCGCAGCCCCGGCTCCCCGGAATGCTTCTGCCCGGGTGGGTCCCGCTGAGCTGCCGGGCAGTTTGCGGCTCCCTGCGGCCAGATGACGCGTGTTTGCCCGCGTGTCCTGCGGGTGGCCGGGCCCGGCCGCTGCTCTGCGCAGGGCTGAGACGTGGCCCGGCCCGTGGCGTTGTGACTGTCCCGGGTCGTGACACTCAGGCAGTGGAGCAGCCTCACGGAGGCGAGGGAGCAGCGGGGCTGGGGAAGACGCGGGCGCCGGAGGACTCGCTTCCGCAGCTGTACGGGCTCAGGCCTCTCTCTGGGGGCGGGGGCGGCTCAGCTGCCCCCCCGCCCCCGCCCCCCAGGAGAGAAGCGGCACGGATGTTCCTAGCCGTCACCTCTGCTGAAGGCTCTGTGCGTGCCGCTCAGACGTGCTGGTGTCAGTGAGTGAGGCGAGACCCCTGGCCCCGCTGTTCCCGTGGGGTTGCAGTGCGTCTCCTCTCTAAGGTGGGGAGATCACGACCCCCTTCCAACAGGCCGGGCCTTTCCTTGCCCCCAAGCCCACGGATTCGCTTCCCTTTTCATCTCTTCTGTGGGGTGTGAGTCCGGCAGAGCCCAGAGGCTGCCTGGCGCCCCGCAGGGCTCGGGCAGGGCGAGGAGGGGGCCCCGCTCTGGCCCTGCAGCCCGGGGTCTCCAGGACGCCCGGGCGGAATCAGGGGCCCCAGGGCCAGCGCTGGTGGTGCTCGGAGAGGTGCCTGCGGGGCCCGTGGTCAGGGACGGAGTTGGGGCCAGCCCTGCGCAGGGAACGTGCCCTGCCTGGCCCTGCGGGAGGAGGTTCCGGGCCGGGCCTGTGGGCTGGGAGCTCGCCTGGGCCGGAGACGGGCTCCCTGGGGCTCCTTGGCAGACCGGGAGGGCCCAGCACTGTGCTCCGAGTGCCAAGATGCCACCGGTTGGGCAGCCCCGCGCCCGTGTCCCAGCCGTTCGTCTTGGCACTGGCCCTTTGAACGGGAGCCGAGGGCCAGGAGGTCCTGCTGGGCTCGTGGCTGCCGGCTGGCGGGGACCGAGCTGAGCTCCTGCTGCCGGAATGTGTCCCTGAGCAGGGCGGCTGGCGTCCGTCCCCAGGGGCACGTGGCCGCCTCTGGTCCTGGGTGGGAAAGTGACCCTCGCCGGCACCCCGGAGCCCGGAAGCCCCCCGACCCTCCGCCCGCTGCCCGGCCCCTCGGAGGCTGGCCGTGCTGGCCCACCAGGGACGCCACACGTCTGTGTCACGGAGGGCGTTGGAGCTGCAGGGACGGGGCCCGGGGCCTGGGCGTGGGCCTCCTTGGTAAGGGGACACGGGCGTGTGGCAGACGGGACGGCCCGGGCTCACCCGTACCTTCGGGGTGGCCCCCGGGGCGAGGTGAGCCTGCGATTCCCGGGCCGAGGCCACGTGGGGTCAGTGCCTGGAATAGCCCCAGGCGGCCCAGGGGCCCGGCCTGACCACGACTTCTGGGCAGTGGCTCTGCTGGGGAGGGGAGCCCTCTGGTGCCCCCCGGACACATCCACACCCGCCTGGAGCCCGCGGGGCGGAGGGCGCAGGGGCTTGGGCAGAGGCCTGGGGGTGTGCTCGGAGGGTGGGGACCCGGCAGCTGGCAGGAGCAGCAGCACACACACAGACACACAGGCACACACATGCACACAACACACATAGACACACATGCACACACAACACACACAGACACACAGGCACACACAACACACAACGACACACATGCACACACAACACACACAGACACACACGGACACACAACACACACAGACACACAGGCACACACAACACACGACACACATGCACACAACACACAGCATACAACATACACACAGACACACAGCACACTTACACAGGCACACTGACGCACACAGACACACACAGGCAGACACGCACACAACATACATAGACACACATGCACACAACACACACATGCACACACACACAGACACATACGCACACAAGACACATGCACACAGGCACACACACAACACATGGACATACAACATACACAGACATACACATGCACAGATGCACAGAACACACACAACGCGCACACACACAAAACACACACACACACACACACACACACACACATACTCGCGCGTGCACACACACACTCCTGGGTCTGGCGCCAGCTGTGCCGGGCCTTGCAGAGGCCTGCTTGGGGCAGCCCGAGAGCAGTGTCCTGTGGCCGGAGACGCGGGGCCCCTCAGCCGGCCGCTCCACAGCCCCCCGGGCGGCTGCTGGGCTTCCCTGCGCTGAGAGGCCGGTGGCGGGGCCGCGCCCTGTGCGCAGTCGCTCCTGTCCCCTCTCCGTCACGAGGCTCAGCCCTTCCCTGCCTCTTGGCAGGAGCGTCTCTCGCAGGACGGCGCCCGGCTGCCCGGCCGTGCACGGTGACGCCGCGCTCCCGGCCCACCAGCCCGAGGTCAGCGGGACGGGGCAGGGCAGAGCTCGCGGCTCCCAGTGTCCACGGAGACTCGGGGCCTGTGGCGGCCCGTGACGGGGGGGTGCCGGTGGCTCTGTGGCACGTGGGCTGGGGCCCCTGGGCCGCTCTGACAGCCCCAGGCCGCCTGTCCGTGTCGTGTCGGACGCGTGGAGTCCTGCTGGGCCGAGGCGTGGCCACGCGCGCCCCCGCCCCGGGAGGGAGCCGCTTCCTGAGCGCCCGCCCTGAGCAGCGCAGAGTGTCTTGGCCGGGACGCTGGTTTGGAGTCACTCGGTTCCACGGGGTGCCTGTCCAGGGCCCGCGGGTGGGCCCGAGCCCCGGTTTGGTGTTTGGTTTCCTGACGGCCCGAGGTTGGGGCTGGGGGTGACGCCGGGGGCACACTGCTGCCCAGCATCCCGAGGTGGGGGGCCCTGTGCCCGGCGCTGAAGCCCACATCCCGCGGTGCTCGGGCTCAGCCCTAGCGGGCGGCTGCGTGTGGGCGCCCCCCGAGGGCGGCACCTGGCCCCGTCTCTGTCCTGGGGGACGAGGCTGAGCCTCTCGGCGCTTCTGCTGTGCGTGTCTCCCCGAGACACTCCGGGCAGCACCCAGGGCCTCCATCGGACGGGCATCGAGCGAGTGCGAGCACCGGGAAGGGGGTCGCCACTGGCCGTGGGAGCCGGACACGGCTGAGAACTCGCCTTCCCGGCAGGCTCAGGCCAGGAGGGAGCGAGGAGGGGCGTCTCGGGCCCCGGCTGCCGGCCCTCCCGGGTCAGGGGGCGTCTCGGACCCTGGCTGCCGGCCCTCCCAAGTGGGGGTGTCTCGGACCCCGGCCGCCGGCCCTCCAGGGTCAGGGGGTGTCTCGGACCCTGGCTGCCGGCCCTCCCGGGTCAGGGGGCGTCTCGGACCCTGGCTGCCGGCCCTCCCAAGTGGGGGTGTCTCGGACCCCGGCCGCCGGCCCTCCAGGGTCAGGGGGTGTCTCGGACCCCGGCCACCGGCCCTCCCGAGGTGCTGCTGCTGCTGTGTGGGTGTTGGGGCCCACGAGGACCCCCGCGGAGGTTCGGGTCCATCTGGCCCCGTGGCCCGACGGTTCTTGGGGCACACGCGGGGCCAGGGAGGGCCGAGTCTCCTCCGCCCTCGGGGACGCTCACGGCCGTGCTGGGGTCACTGAGCCCGGGGCCCTCTTGTCCCCTCCGCACTGCCCTGCTCTGGGCGCCCTGCAGGGTGGCGGCTGTGGGCCTGGGCACGTCCGAGTCCGAGAAGATTCCGGGTTCCGCGGGCGGCCACCAGCCAGACCCCACAAGGAGCCCGGCGCCCCCTGTGCCCCCCGTGTCCCCCGTGCCCCCTGCCCGGGGCTGGGCCTGACGCTCTGGGTGGACGCGACTCTTCCTCTCGCATCACTGGGCAGACGCTCCCAGCCTCAGTCTGTCCCAGCACTCCATGGTTCTTACTAGGGCTCCCAAACAGTGCTCCGCAGGCTAGGGGAGGCTCCCGGGACTCAGCCGACCTGGTAGTGCTGGGGGCCGGGGGGAGGGACTGCACTGACCCTTGCTCCAGGGGGGCTGTCCCGGAGCCCCGAGCTCCCCTGCCCTGCCCTGGAGTGAGGAATGCGTGATGCTGGGGATCTCCGAGCACTTGGGAAGGAGTCCTCCCGTTTGCTGATGTCCTCGTCCAGGGAGGCCCCTCGAGGAGCCTGCTTGCTGCTGCTGGGGCTTCCCTTCTCCGCCGCAACCGCCTCACCGTGCTCCCCGCGACGCCCCGGGCTTGGGGTGCCCGCGGCAGACGACGCACAGGCCCCGCCGTGCCCTCGGAGCAGGAGTGGCCCCACAGGCGGTGCTCGCGGGTGTTTCGTACGTGAGCCACGCGAGGGGCCGGACGGTGCAGGGGGAGGGCGCTTGCCTGCGTCAGCCCACCCGGCCTGGGGGCCCGAGCATGACAGGCTTGTCCCCCCCGCTGGGAGTGGCCCCGAGCATTGCTGGGTGCGGCCCCCGAACAGCAGGAACCGTGGAGACACGCGGTTAGCATGTTCTTACGTTCTGTCTCTCGTTTCCCCTCCTCAGCCTCCTGCACCGTTCCGTGATTCGCTGGTGTCTACACCCACATTTTATTCAGTTCAAAAACAGTTTTATTTGCTGTTCTTGTGGGGACCACACCCAGCGGTGGTGTAGGTTTGGATGTGTGTATCAGTGTGTGTGTGTGTGTTTGTGTCTGAGTGTGTATGTGTGTGTGACTGTGTGTGTGAGTGTGCCTGTGTCTGGTGTGTCGGAGTGTGTGTGTCTGAGTGTGTGTATATAAACCTGAGTGTGTCTGAACGTGTCTGAGTGTGCAAATGAATATGTGTCTGAGAATGTGTCTGAGTGTGTATAAACGTGTGCCTGTGTGTATGAGTGTGTGTCTGTGTATGAGACACACACACGCAAATGAGTATGCGTATGAATGTGTGTATATGAGTGTGTTTGCACGAGTGTGTGTGTGCCTATGTGTGTGTGTGTGTGCCTATGTGTGTGTGCATGTATGTGTGTGTGCATGTATGTGTGTGCGTGTGTGCGTGCGTGTGCATGTGTGCATGTGTGTATGCGTGTGTGTGCGTGTGTGTGCATGTGTGTGCATGTGTGCTGTGTGTGTGTGCGTGTGTGCACGTGTGTGCCTGCAGGAGGGGGCAGAGAGCCCCGGGAGCGTTTCCCTGCCTCTCTGGCTGCGACTTCAAGCGAACAAGGTTCTGTCCTGTAACCAGACCCTGCGAACGTGGGCCCAGATGCTGTTTCCACGCTGCCTCCCGCGCCCTGCGTCTGTGTGCAGTGCTCACGCGTGCCAAATCCCGGTCCCGTTTGTGTCGGCGTCCTTCTCTGACGAGAGCTGGGGGTGAGGCCTGTGAGGCCGTCCCGCGGGCCGGCACCGGCCCTGCACAGGGCTGACCCTAGGGGTCCCCGCCACCACTGCTGGGTGTGACCCAGCCCCGCCCGCAAGGAGAAAGTGCTCCGGGAGACTCCTGGTGCTCGGGGCTCCGGGCCCCCAGCGCAGGAACCGCCCGGAGTGTTGTTGCTGCACAATTGGATCAGAGGCTGCCCACGGGACTGGAAAGCCTAATTATAGCCCTGCCGCCCGCGTAATTACAAGCTCTTCCTCCCAGACACGAAAATTAAACGGTGGGATTCCTCCGCGCGCGGGCCCGCTGGGGCGCAGACCTGCTATTTGCCGACGGGCCGTCAGCGTAGCTGGGCCGGCTGACGTGCGGAGGCCCCGAGGCGGGAGGCCCGACAGGGCGACGCGCGACGGTGCAGCTGCGGGGGCCCCCTCGGCTGTCGCCCTGCCTGTGTCGGCGGCAGGAGCTGCACGTGGGCCGCGCGGCTCCGCCCTCCCGAGTCCTTCGCTGGCCCTGGACGTGCAGACCAGTGGCCAGCTCGGGGCTCGGCCCGGGCTTCCAGGACGGTGCACGTCAGTCTCGTCCGGAAATTGGGCCGGGGCCTTGCTCAGAGCCCCGGGGCTGGCAGCCGGTGGGCGTGTCCGCGGGGCCAGAGGGGACGTGGCAGCGGTGCCCGGGGCTGACCGCAGAGCCCGGACCTCCCGCTGCCACTGTGCAGGGGGCAGTGTAGGGGTCGTCCCCGAGGGCCCCCCCTCTCGTGGTTCCCTTCCTGTGCCCTGGACGAGGACCGCGGCCACCAGCCTCCAGCCTTCTCTCTCCCGTCTCTGCGGGGCGGGGGCACCCCCGCTCTCAGGGCTCACCTGCACGGCTTGGTGCCCACAGACACACTGTCCGGGTGGGTGCCAGACCTGGCCCCAAGACATAACACCCGCTGTACCCGGGGACCACTGCCCACTGTCCCCTAGGGCACCACTGCCCACTGTCCCCAGGGCGTCACTGCCCACCGTCCCCAGGGCATCACTGCTCACTCTGCCCACTCTGTCCTTCCCCCATCAGGGCATTTCTGCCTGCTGCTACCCAGCTCCAGGTCATTAATAATCTCCCCCCCAAATGACTGTGCCTCCCCCCAGGGCGTGAGTGAGTGTTCTTCCCCCAGGGCGTGAGTGAGTGTTCTTCCCCCAGGGCGTGAGTGAGTGTCCTTCCCCCAGGGCGTGAGTGAGTGTTCCCCCCAGGGCGTGAGTGAGTGTTCCCCCCCAGGGCGTGAGTGAGTGTTCTTCCCCCAGGGCGTGAGTGAGTGTTCTCCCCCCAGGGCGAGAGTGAGTGTTCCCCCCAGGGCATGAGTGAGTGTTCTCCCCCAGGGCATGGTGAGTGTTCCCCCCCAGGGCTGAGTGAGTGTTCTCCCCCCGGGGCACGAGTGAGTGTTCTTCCCCCAGGGCGTGAGTGAGTGTCCTTCCCCCAGGGCGTGAGTGAGTGTTCTCCCCCCCAGGCCGTGAGTGAGTGTTCCCCCCCAGGGCATGGTGAGTGTTCCCCCCAGGGCGTGAGTGAGTGTTCTCCCCCCAGGGTGAGAGTGAGTGTTCTCCCCCCAGGGCGTGAGTGAGTGTTCCCCCCAGGGCATGAGTGTTCTCCCCCCGGGGCGTGAGTGTTCTCCCCCCCAGGGCGTGAGTGAGTGTTCCCCCCAGGGCATGAGTGTTCTCCCCCCGGGGCATGAGTGAGTGTTCTTCCCCCAGGGCGTGAGTGAGTGTTCTCCCCCCAGGGCGTGAGTGAGTGTTCCCCCCAGGGCATGAGTGTTCTCCCCCCGGGGCGTGAGTGAGTGTTCTCCCCCCAGGGCGTGAGTGAGTGTTCTCCCCCCAGGGCGTGAGTGAGTGTTCCCCCCAGGGCATGAGTGTTCTCCCCCCGGGGCGTGAGTGAGTGTTCTCCCCCCAGGGCGTGAGTGAGTGTTCTTCCCCCAGGGCGTGAGTGAGTGTCCTTCCCCCAGGGCGTGAGTGAGTGTTCTTCCCCCAGGGCTGAGTGAGTGTTCTTCCCCCAGGGCGTGAGTGAGTGTTCTCCCCCCGGGGCGTGAGTGAGTGTTCCCCCCCAGGGCATGGTGAGTGAGTGTTCCCCCCCCCGCCCCCCCCCGCGTGAGTGAGTGTTCTCCCCCCAGGGCGTGAGTGAGTGTTCTTGCCCCAGGTGTTAGTAGCTGTTCCTCCCCAGGCATCGTACCTGGCTCTCCGCCCTGACGCTGATGCCGCCTGTGCCCCCGCACCTTTCTGGGCACGGCCGCCTTGTCCCTGCCGAGCTGCCCCTCCCGCGCCTCCTCCCGCTCTGGGCCCGCGTGTCCCCTTGTTGTTCACCTGGTGGCTGCGTGACTTTGTTTACTGGGTTGCAGTGTCCCCACAGGGCAGCCAGCCGCCTGCTTCCGCGAGGAGGCGCGTGGAGGGTGCAGCCGCCCACGGCCTCTCTCCGGGGATGGTCTCCGGTGGCCCTCTCTGCCTTCTCATTTGTTTGTTCGTGTGCTTGAACCCAGGACCTTGCACGTGCTGTCACGTGCGTCCCGTCCCTGCCTCCTGGGTCTTTCTCTCCACTCGGTGCCTGCGCAACACTTTGCGAGGGGTCGGTCTCCTCACCGAGGGCTGAGTCTGGTCTTTAGGCTGTCGGAATGATCAGTCCACGGACACGTTCGAGTAATAAAGAATTTAGGGGACGGAACCGCCCCCTCCCCACCTCCCCGCCCGCCCGCATTTCAGTCCTCTGTGGAGACCCCAAACCAGAGGTTGTGTGGCTGCCTGCAGCGCCACCCCACCCCATCTATATGTGTGCGTGCGTGCATGTCTTTGTGTACGTGTGTGTGCGTGTGGGTGCATGTGCGTGTTTGTGTGCGTGTGTATGCGTGTGTGTGTGCGCGTGCATGTGTGTGCGTGTGTGCACATGCATGTGTTTGTGTATGTGTGTGTGCATGTCTTTGTGTACGTGTGTGCGCGTGTGGGTGCATGTGCGTGTTTGTGTGCGTGTGTATGCGTGTGTGTGCGCGTGCATGTGTGTGCGTGTGTGCACATGCATGTGTTTGTGTATGTGTGTGTGTGCGTGTGCATGTTTGTGCATGTGTTTGTGTGCGTGTGTATGCGTGTGTGTGCATGTGTTTGTGTGTGCGTGCGTGTGCATGTTTGTGCATGTGTGTGTGCGTGCATATGTGTGCATGTGCATGTGTGTGTGCATGTGTGTGTATGCGTGTGTGCACGTGCAGTGACTGACTCACATGTCTCTGGTCACAGACCTTGCCAGCCTCTCCCCGTGTCTGTGTGACAGCGGCTGTTGGTTCCCTGGGGTGGGTCTCCTGTTCCCAGTGGCTCCTGGGCTGCAGTGAGCGTGGTCCACAGAGCTTTCTGATGGGGTTGCTAGGCAACACGCATGTCATTGGGATGTTGTGGGAAGGGCTCCCCCATCATGCGCGTGTGCTGGGTTTGCGGCCCGCCCGCGCAGGCGTCTCTGGAGGACACCTGAGAACAGCAGTTCGCTCAGCGGGGGGAGAGCTGGCTCCGGGGAGGGAAGGACTTGGCTGTTTTTCGTTGTTGTTTTTTGTTTGGTTTGAGGCCAACCCCGCGGTGCCCGGCTTCCTCCTGGCTCTGCACCCAGGGGTCCCTCCGGGCAGCACTCACGACCCGGTGGGTGCGGGACTGACCCCAGATGACCCTGTGCGGGCGGCTCCTTCCCTGGCCCCGGGGAGCAGGCGCTTGGCCCCTGATCTGGCTCCATCCTGCAGAGCGGCAGGACCCTGGCGGCCCCCCGAGCGTGATGGACGCTCTCGTGCTCAGGGCCGTCTCCGGGCCGGGGAGCTCGGTGTCAGCCTCAGTTGCTGAAAGTGAATCAAAACTGCAAAGGCCGCAGTGAATGAAAATACTGATGGTTTTTGTCAGACACGCAGCTCAGCTGGGGACGCAGCCTTCGCCCGCCCGCTGCCTCCTGCCTGAGACTCGCCCGGCGGCGCGGAGACTCCTCCGTGGGGAGATGCGTGTGTGTGCATGTGTGTGTGCGTGTGCATGTGCGAGAACTGGCTCTGCAGGGAGCTGCCTTTGTGTGTGCATGTATGTTTGTGTATGTGTGCGTGTGCATGTGTGAGAACTGGCTCTACAGGGAGATGCCTTTGCTCTGTGTGTGTATGTGCGCTCTGGAAGGAGGAAGCCCCAGGCCCACCCACGGGAGGGAAAAAGCCAAGTAAAAGCCGGGCCCTGCGTGAACGGCAGCCGGGGGCGCGGCTCAGACCCCCAGGACGGGGACGGGAACGGCACTCGGGGCTCAGCGCCCGGTAACGCACGTACCTGAGCCCTACCCTCCGCCCGCAGCGGGCTCTGAAGAGCAGGAGCAGAGGAGCAAAGGCATCTCCCTGTAGAGCCAGTTCTCACACATGCACTCGAGTCCGCGTGGCTCAGGGCTCACGACGTCAGACACGGGCCCTGCCCGCACACTCCCCCGTGAGCACTCGGCCCTGAGCATCTGTGCTCTGCTCGCTTGACACGCATGCTAGACTCGGCTGCCGGCTCGGAGGGCAGCGACGCTGGGCCAGTCCCCCCCGGGGCCCCCGGAGCCACCAGACCCTCCGAGAAAGGAGACTGGCCATCCTCCTGCGCCTGCATCTTTGATGAGTGCTGGCAGGCGTGTGCTCGGTGAGTGAGTGCTGGCAGGCGTGTGCTCGGTGACTGAGTGCTGGCAGGCGTGTGCTTGGTGAGTGAGTGCTGGCAGGTGTGTGTGCTCGGTGAGTGAGTGCTGGCAGGCGTGTGCTCGGTGACTGAGTGCTGGCAGGTGTGTGTGCTCGGTGAGTGAGTGCTGGCAGGCGTGTGCTTGGTGAGTGAGTGCTGGCAGGCTTGTGCTCGGTGACTGAGTCTGGCAGCTCCATTCTCCGGGGCCTCCGTGCCCGTTTCTCTGGGTCCTGCCCTTGGCCGGGGCCCGCTTGCGACCCCCTCCCCACCCCCAGTCTGCGACCCCGCCTCACTGCCTTGGCTGCGGGGAGCGTCCAGGTGGTTTTCGTATCTTCTATTATTATTAACGACATGGTGGGGTCGTACCCGTGCCGCGGCCCCGGGGCCCGGCTGTTCCGCCTGTGGCACGTGGGGTGAGTCTGGGGGCTCCTGACCACCCTTGCCAGTTGCCAGCTGACCCTGGGGAGTCGCATCTCCCTCTGAGCGCTGAGCCAGGGCAGCCCCGGGGGGCTTCGGTGAGGACGGGCGCCCGGCGCTGTGTGGGGGCTGGGCCGTGGTCACTCCGCTGGGCCGGGAGCCCCGGGGTCGCCGTCCCCCAGTTTCCGAACCTTCTTCCCTCCGAGGGGCGCCCGGCACTGTTTCCGTGTAAGACCCCCTCGACCAGTCCGACTTGGGGGCTCCGGGCCAGACGCCGCCCGCCAGCATGAGACGGGCACAGCCTGGCCCCCTCTGGGCCCCCCAGCCTGTCCCGGAATATCCCAGGAACCGCCAGCCCCTGACCTCCAGGCTTGCTCGGAGTCCGGGCCGGCCCGTGTGTGGGCCTGAGCACAGGCCGGCTTGGACGGACGGCATGAGTTGTGCAGAGCTGTGCCCTCGGACGCCGGGAACTCGGGAGGCTCCTCGGACACCCCGGGGTTTGGTGTCGGGGGACCTGGGCGTGCGGGCACGGGGCCTTCCCTCGCCGTGCCGACGAGCACTGGCCGGTGGGGCGGCCTCTCGGCCCCAACCACTCAGCCCCCAGTTCCCCGCCCCCGGCACTCAGGCCTCTCTGGGCACCCCTGCAGCGCCCGGGTTCCCTGCGCCCCGCCCCCGCAGGGTCAGGGGTGGGCCTGGCCTCGGCCGGAGGCAGGAGGCGGGCGCCCGGCCGGACGGGTGGGCCTGGGAGCCCGCCAACACACCGGGCTTTGTCCGTCAGGCGCGCAGGCTGTGAAAGGTGCTTTGTGCCGAGTGCCCGGCCGGGCGCGCGGGTATTTATAGCCTGCGCCCCGCTCAGGAAGTGCCCGGGGCAGGCCCGCCTGAGCCACAAAGGGCATCTTTGAGCCGGGGGACGCTTGGGGGTGAGGGTCCCTCACTGGACTGGGGACCCCGCCCCCTCGCTCAGAACGCGGCTCCTGGGTGCGACCCTGGCTGGGGTCTTGGCTCCCCCCAGCCCCAGGGCTGTCGCTGAGTTGCTCGTCCTTCCGGGCCGGTTTGCTGGACGGGGGTGGACGGGGTGTGGGCGGTTGCTGACACAGACGCCGCCCCCCCCCCGGGGCCCCCGCGGGCAGCATGGACCCGCCTGCCCTCCCCTCTAGGGCACCCCCGGGAGCCCTGGGAGCAGCGAGGGGCTGGTCTGTACCCCAAAAGGCCTGCGTGGCTGGGGGCTGGGCGGGGGCTGGGTGGGGGCTGGGCAGGGGCTGGGTGGGGGCTGGGCGGGGGCTGGGCGGGGGCTGGGCGGGGGCTGGGTGGGGGCTGGGCGGGGGCTGGGGGGGCTGGGTGGGGGCTGGGTGGTGGTGACAGGGCTAGGGGCGTCGCCCCTGCCGTGGGCTTCCCGCCCTGTAACGCTCCCAAGCGCCCGAGCCCTGCGCCCTGTGGGCACCACCTGGGCACCCTGAGCCTGTGTCGGCGTGGGCGGGCCCCGCGGGCAGCACGTGGGCTGTGTGTCGTGGGGTCTCCTGGCCCCGAGTGGCGCAGTGGGGGTGTCCCGAGGGGACTGAGAGCAGCACCTCGGCGGGAGGTTTGCGCCGTCTCCTGCATGGCCTGCTTCCCGCCCACACTTCCCAGTGGTCGTGCGGGGGCCCGGCCTGGGTCGAGCTGCGGGGCAGAGATGGGCGCCTCGCCCGCCCGGCCTCCACCCTGCACACGTCAAGGAGCTGGTGCTGCCGAGGCCGTGTCGGTTCTGGTGTCTGAGCGTGAAGGACTGGGTGGGCTTGGGGGCCTGGGAAGGCGTGCCCACGGCCTCCTCGCTCCGCGGTCACACGTGCGCACTGTGATGGAGACCCTGCCGTCCTGTGGCCGTGCCGCTGTTCCGTGGCAGAGTGGCCGTGCCGCTGTCCCGTGGCGGAGTGGCTGTGCCGCTGTCCTGTGGCGGGGTGGCCGTGTCACTGTCCTGTGGCGGGGTGGCCGTGTCGGTGTCCTGTGGCAGAGTGGCCGTGTGCTTTCCTGCTTCATCGGCTGCATCTCGTTTTTACGGGCCGAGAGACGCTGCCCCATGCTCAGATCCCAGAGAAATGGAAGCGGGGGCCAGAGAGGCCACAGAGGCACCGCCCGGGGTCCCCGAGCACAGCAGGAGTGACCCCAGCGCGCCGGGTTTGCCGCCCGTAATAGCATCGAAATTAAAGTGAAGGGTGCAGGCCCCCCCGCCAGCAGGAGAGGGGGGTGGGGGCGGCGGGCGTGAGGACAGCTCGGGGGTCGCCCACGCTCAGCCACCTGCCGTCACCCACAGCCACGCCCCGCACTCCTTGCCGGGCCGCCCCTGCTGTGCGGGCCGTGAAATGGGTTTTGATTTCCGTCTTTCCCTCCTGTGTCTCTTCAGAGTGGTGACACCGATGGCCGGAGTGTGACGGGGCCGCCGTGAGGGCCGAGGGGACGCGGAGCCGTGCGGCGGTCAGAGTGAGTACTGGGTCATGTGACTCCCGAGGTCCGCGGCTCCGTCAGGGCGGCCGTCCCCAAGCGTCAGGCTGTACGTCACGGGCAGGACCCGTGGGGCAGCGGGGAGGCGTCTGCGTCCTGTCTCCGCGCCCCTCGGGGTCCCGTGGTTACGCCAGCACCGCGAGGAATCCCGAGTGCAGAGCGGAGTGGCCCTGGGCATCACCGGGTGTGACCCCCAGATGGTGTCCACGCGGGTAGAAAGCCACATGCCTGCCGCCGTGTCCCAAAGGCTGCGAGGGTGGCCTGGCCCCTGTGCACTCGCGGGGAACGTTCTGGACTTGGTCCCCTCGGCAGCAGCCTTCGGCCTCCACTGGGCGCCCCCGGCTCCGGGGACTCCCCAGCTGACCGCTCAGGTCTCCTTACTGTCCACTTGGCTGTGGCTCAGGGTCCCCCAGCTCCTTGACTGAACTCGGGAGACTCTTGGGGGACCCAAGTGGTCGCTGGCCCGGAGACGACTCGCACCGTCTCCTCCCCCTGGTGGGCCCCCAGGCCTGCAGTGGCCGGGCCCTTGCTGGCCGGCGGGGGCTGTTTGGGGTGTGCGCCTCCTGTTTCAGCCTGTTGAGCCCTTCCCTCCGGGGGCCGGCCCGCCCCGCGGCCACCCGACACCGGCTCGCAGGGTCCCAGCTGTCCTCCGGGCTATTCTGGGAAGCTGGTGTTTACTCTGGCGCTGTGCTCCGGCCCGGCTTCCCGGAGCTGCTGGCCGCTGTGCCGCCCGCCCGTCCGCCCTGGCCCGCTGGCCCCGCCGCCAGGCAGGACCCGTCCGGGGCATGAGGCGGAGGCCCGAGTTCTGCGTTGCCGCGCCTAGAACCAGACGCTGCCCCACGCCGTTCCCCTCGGGGGCCGGTGCCCGGCTGCAGGACGGGTGGGGGCTTCTGTGGTCGCACTGCTGGTTCCGCGGGAAAGCAGAGACGGGCCGTCTGCGGGAACGAGGCCTCTGGGCCGGGGGTCTGCGCAGGGCTGTGCCGGACCTGGGGCCGAGCGGCTGGTGCTGTCCAGGCAGCAGTGGACAGTGAGTGCCCGCCCCCACCCCCTGCAGGAGGCCCTGCCCACCCCACCCCCACAGAGCCGGGCTGGCCCTGGCTGCTTCTAGGGGTCACATGGTGCCCACGTGCGGCAGGGCCCGGGGCTGGCCTTGTCTCCTGGCCTCTCGGCCTGCCTGACCCGCAGGAGGCAGGTGGACAGGCCTGTCTGTTTCCCTGACCACTTGGCGTTAGGGCCCAGGGGAGAGGCCGGGCCACGCGGGGGCTGGGCCCCCAGGGTCTCTGCCGAGCCGTCTCCCCGGCCCGGAAACTCGTCCTCTCTTCCCTCGGGGCCCGGGCCGTGGCCGACCTGCCCTGGGGACCGCTGGGCTCGCAGCGTCCAGCGGGGGGACTTGCAGGTGTGGGGACGAGCCCGGCCAGCAGGGTCAGGGGGGCCACGCCTCAGGGCTGCCTGCGGGCGAGGGCCCCCGCGGCCCGGCCTGGCCACAGGACAGAGGGTCGTGCCGGGCGCTGGGCATCAGTGTCTGTCAGCGGGCCCGTGGGAGGGGCAGCCCAGCGGGAAGCTCCGGAGCAGATGGCAGGGACCCCGCCTCCGCTGCCCGGCCGGCCTCTTGGGGGACAGGAAGTGTGTCGCGCTTCCTGGGGGTGGTGCTCCGGCCCCCCGCTGCGGGGTCAGCTGGTGTCGGCTGCACGGGCCTGTGCGCGTTGGCGTCCACGGGGAGGGAGAGACGTCAGTCCCCCGGGTGCCGGAGGGGGCCGGCCCCGCTCGGCCTCCCCCTCTCAGCGCCCAGGAGCGTGTCGTGAGTTGCCTCACGAGGAAATGCTCCCGGTCTCGAGAGCGTCCGTCCCGACCCCTTCCTGCAGACCCGCCGTCTGTCCCGCCCGGTTCGTCTCTCGGACCCGCTGGGGGCTCCGGAGCTCGGAAGGACAAGCAGACAGGGCTGCGCCCTGGCGGCCAGCAGGCCCAGGTGCGGCCGGGACAGTCGGGCAAGCCGCTGCCGGACCCCGAGAGCCAGGGGACGCGTCCGACCTGGGCACGGGGCAGGGGCGCCCGGGACGCTGGATCCGCAGAGCTGCCCTGGCCCGGCCGATGGCCTTGTCTGTCCGCTGTCCCCGGAGCCCAGCTTGCTTCAGAAGCAGGTCGGGGGTCGGGGGGACAGGCTGAAGCCCTCATGCAAACCCGGGGCTGGACCCGGGACTCAGGGGCCGCTGGGCCTCTCGGGCGGTTCGTGGCGCCTTGGTGCCCTGCAGGTGCGCGTGTTTGGGAGGAATCTTGGAGCTTCAGCTCTCGGAGGAGCTGGTGCTGGACACTTGCCTGGGTCAGTGGGGGCACTTGCCCGCCCCCGGCCCCCCCACACACGTGGCCGCCGTGTTCCTGTGGCTGCCGACCTTGTTGTAACTCAGGAGCAGCAGAGGAGGCTGGGGGCTGGGGAGACGGGCCTCGCGCGGGCCCCCTCCCCTGGCCCTGGGGTCCCCCAGCACAGGAAACATCAGGCCCCGCGGGGTGGACGGTGCAGCGGGGGGAACGGGCCGTCCTGTCCGGAAGCTCTCGGGAAGCAAACGGGACCTGTCGCAGAGCCCTGCCCCGGGCCACCGCTGCCCCCCACAGCTCGGCCACACCGACACCGGCTCGATGCCGGGCTGCTTCCCCCGCGCCCACCGTCCACCCTGGAAGGCCTGGACCAGGACGGGTGAGGGGTGTGGGGGGGGTCAGCCCCGCGCTCTCCCTCCGCCTCTGCTGCCCGCCGTGGCCTGCTCGCTCCGCCCTCGCGTCCTCTCTCCCTGGCGGGCCATGCCTCGGTTTCTGCAGCCGCCCGGACCTTCCTTTGTCCCGGGTCTGCGGGCTCATCGGCGGCTCGAGCTTCCGTGTTCCGGCCTCGGGCAGTGCCGGGCTCCCCGCCTTGTCTCCTCACCTTGACCCGCGCCGTCGGGAAGGGCCCCGATTCTGAGTGGACGGGTGGCTGAGGGGGCGGCGCCCGGCTGCAGCTTTACTTTGGCCGAGACCCCCGCCCGTCTCGGCTAACCGAGTCTCCAGGGGGCTTGATCTTCCCAACGCCCGCCTGCCCCTTCCGGCACCGCCCTCACTGTTGGGGTGACTGGGGTCCCCGCGGGCCTGGCTGGGGTGACAGCAATGGGGGGGGGTCTCGGCTGCGCTGCGCCCCGGCGGGCCTGACGCCTGCCCCATCTTCCCTGGGGGTGCCCCGGGCTGACCCCCACCTCCCGGTGGCGCAGCTGGGCCTGGGGTCCGTCCGCCTCGCGCTCACGGGCGGCCCCTGGGGCCGGCTTGCCCTGCCACGGCCACGCAGCAGCTGTTCTGAGTTCAGGGGAGCCGGGCCACGAGGACCCGCTCAGGGACTGTCCTCTGGTGCGGGCGGGGAGGCGGGGGAGGTCGCTTGGGGGCCTTGCGCCCACCCTGAGCCCAGCACACGCCCTTCTGTGGTTCCCGACGTGGCGGTTTCCGTGGCCCCGCGATGGCCCGTGTTGCTCCCGCAGTGTGACCGGGAAGGGCCTTTGCTCGGCTGGGACCCAGCGGCTCCCGAGCTCTGGGGCGGGAGGGCGCGGGCGGGGCCCCGGGGGGCGTTTCTCACCCTCCTGGGGGTTATCAGGGGCCCCGGGAGCCCTGCCCCGGGGAGCAGTGCTCTCTGGGGGGTCGCCTTTCACGCCTGAAAGCCGGCCTTGTTCTCCGAGGGGGCTGGGCGTGCAGCAGGGGGCCCGCAGTGCCGTGGACGCCCCCGTCCCCCCGGGCTCGCCGGCCCGGCCCCGCTGGGCGCCCAGGAGAGAGGGCGCTGGGTGCCGAGCCGCCCGCAGCCCCCCGCCTCCCTCGTGGGAGGGACACGCTGCCCAGGATTCCGCCCGCCACCCTGGGCCTGGCGCGGCCCGCCCACACGCGCCCACACGCGGAGCACCTGCCGCCCCTCCAGCACCTCCTGCCCTGTAAACCAGGAGGAAAGTCGGGCCCGAGCACTGTACAGGGCAGAGTGCAGTTGCCTGGCACCCGCTGCTCCCCGAGCCCACCAGGGTGACCCTGCCCGCGAGGGGGCCCGCCCCCGCCCCGCCTGAAACACCAAGCACGACAGGTCACAACTGTCCGGGCAGCGAGGGAGACCCCACGGTGCGGCCCCGCTGCCCCGTCAGCCACCGCGGCTCAGTGCTGGCCCCGGGCCTGGGGGCCACACCTGAGTGTGACCAGACCCACACAGCACAGCGCCGCAGCGCCTCAAGCACAGTCCAAACCTCAACTGTGTGTGTGTTGTTTGCGTGTCTGAGTGTGAGTGCATGGGTGTGTGCGTGTGTATATATGTGTGTGTGTTATGTTTGCTTGACTGTTGTGAAAGTTTGTGACTGTGTATGAGTGACACTCTGTGTGACCGTGTGTGTGATTATGTGAGTGTGTCGTTTGCATGAGCGTGTGTTTATGTGTGTTATGTTATGTTTGAGTGTTGTATTAGTGTATGTGTGTATGTGACATGTATGTGTAACTGTGTACGTTTGACTATGTGAGAATGTGGGTGTGTGAGCATGTATGTGTGACTATGTGAATGTGTGAGAGTGTGAGCATGTTTGTGTGACTGTGTACGTACATGTGACTATGATTGTGTGTGAGCATGTCCGTGTGACTATGTGTGCGTGAGCATGTACGTATGACTGTGTGTGTGTAAGCATGTACGTGACTGTGTGAGTGTGAGCATGCACGTGTGCCTATGTGAGTGTGTGTGCGCGTGCCAGCCTGCCTGTGAGGAGGGGGCTGGAGCGGCCCAGCACGCCTCTGCTTTCCGCCTGGGCAGGGTGACATGCTGAGGCCGGGCCCGGGGCCTGTGCAGGGCTGGGCACACCCCTTGGCGGGTGCGTGGTCTCAGGTTCGAAGCCCAGTGCCCCATACGCGCCGTGCACGGGCAGCTCTGCCCGCCATTCCCCGGGCACACAGCCCCGCGTGGGGGGCGGGGGCAGTGACGGGCGCGGGACAGCAGGACGGAGGCGGGCGGGGGTCCTCGAGGTTTACTGGGAGACCCGGGCCCTGCGGGGCTACAGCACGGGGTCTTCGGGGCAGCCCGACCCCAGCGGCACCTGTGGCCGGACCCGCCTGCCCCTGTGCAGCGCGCTGTGCCCCTGGCCGGCCGCGCGGGCCCGCAGGGAGGAGCGGATGCGCCGCCGGAGCCAGTGGAGGGCCCCCCAGAAGGCGAGGCAGGACGGGCGCTGCGTGTCCGCGGCCTCCTCCTCGGGGCCGCCCGGCCACCGTGAGGCTGCGTCTGCCGCAGGAGACCCCGGCTGCAAGAAAGGGCAGAGGGCGAGAGGGCGGGGCTCGCCGGCCGGCCCCCTCGGGCCCTCCCCGCCACCCGCCACGCCCCCAAGTGACCCGGGCGGTCCCCGCTCACCTGGGCCGGGCCAGGCCCCTGCGGCGTCAGACCCTCTCCTGGGCACGGGGCGTCCACTGCATGCTGGGAACCAGTGCGCTCGGTGGCGTGGCAAGCCGGGTCAGGACTGGGACTGTCGAATCCCGGGCCGGCCTCTTCGTGAGCACTTTCGTGGAGCACAGAGTCATTGTCGTCCTCGTTGCCCTCTTTGTGGGTTTCCAGAAACTTCTCCAGCTTCTGGACCAGTCCGTCCAGCTGGCTGAGGGCCAGCTGCTTCTGGCTGGGCAGGCGCTGGGCCCCCCGCGGGGCGTCCCCGGCTAGGTCGCAGCCGGCCGCCGCCGTGTCCGAGCCGGCCGAGCTCACGTCCAGGTCCAAGGCCAGGCTGATGCCCAGCGTGCAGGAGGGCCCCGGGCTCCCGCCGGCCCCCCGGCCCGGCCTCCGGGTCCGCCACACGCCCTGGGCCGGCGGCACGTGGTAGGGCAGAGGGCTGTCGGGCGCCGAGTCCTCGCAGGACGACGAGTCCTCGCGGGGGAAGCAGCCCACGGACACGCTGAGGTCCGAGCCTGAGCTGGGGCTGCGGCGGGACACGCATGGCGGCGAGGCCCGGGCCCCGGAGCACTGCGCTTCCTCGTGGCCGTCCTCGGCCCGGGGCCCGGTGCGCCGCCCTTCCTCACAGCCGTCCTCGTCCCAGGGAGCTTTGGGTGACAGGAGAGGAAAGGGCGGTGAGCCCGGGGCCTCAACATCCCTTCCTGTCCCCCTCAGGAAGGACCCTGTGCCCAGGGCAGGGAGGTGCACACACACACACACACACGCACACACACGCGCATGCAGACACATGCTCTCACACACACCACACACACGCACATACCACACAGACATGCACACACCACACAAGCACACACAGATACATGCCACACACGCATGAATGCACATACGCAGACACATGTACACACATGCACGTGTACACACTTGCACGCACCATGCACACAGACATGCACATAACATGTACACACCACACAGACACACATGCGCGCACACCATACATACCACGCAAATGCACACACATATGCACACATACACACACCACACAGACATGCACACACCACACAAGCACACACAGATACATGCCACACACGCGTGAATGCACACATGCAGACACGTGCACACACACGCACATGCACGCACCACGCACACAGACATGCACATACATGTACACACCACACAGACACACATGCGCACACACCACACATACCTCGCACATGCACACATGTGCACACACGCACACACCACACACATGCACACATGCCTGCTTGCACACGTGCACATATACATGCACACTTGCACACGTGCACACATACATGCATGCACACACCACATACGCACACATGCACACGCGCGTACACATATATACACACATGCGCGCCCTCTCCGGCAGCCCAGGGCAGAGCAGAGGGTCCCTGTGCAAGGCAGACGCGGTCACTGAGTGTCACTGCGGAGAGAGGGGGATGGGCAGGACCCCCCTGTCCAGCCGTGGCGCATCTCCCCATCTTTGACTTGTCACCTGCATCCCCACGTGGACGGGGGTCAGGGGGCAGTTGGAGCTGGGGTGGTGCTGCCTCGCGGGGACGGCCTGTGTGTCACTGCAGACCCCCAGCCTCCCGGGGCACCGCGCAGCGGCCACTGCGAGGGCCTTGACTGCCCGGACGTGGGGGCTGGGGCGGGGTGACAGCACTGCGGAGACCCTCCCACACCGTACCGGAAGGCACGCGGGGGACCGTCCACCTGCCCTTCCTGGGCCAGGCAAGCCCCTGCCCTCCCCCACACACGCTCGCACATGCTCGCACATGCTCACACACACACACTCGCACACACACGCACACGCTCACGCACACACGCACACGCTCGCGCACACACGCACACGCTCGCACACGCCTCCTCGCCGCCTGCTGGCTGCTCACACCACGTCGGGGCTGCCAGCTCCTGGGCCATGAGTGGGGCCAGTCAGACCCGTGTCCCTCCGGCGGGGGGCCAACTGCCGGGTTCCAGGACCGTTGGTCACCGTGGCAGCCCAGGACCACCCGGCGGCGGCCGGAAGGGCGGGAAGCCCGCAGGGCTGGGCCCACCTGCCTCGGGGCCTTTGCTGAGCCGGGCTCTGGCAGTGACCCCTAAGGTGGCAGGGGGGTCGCGTGCGGACGGGCAGGTGCCCAGGGGGGGCGGGGGAGGGGCTGTGGCTGTGCGGGGTGGCGGGCAGCGGGCAGCGGCGGGTGGGGGGGGCCGCAGAAGGCAGAACGGGCGGCCGGGCCGGTCCTGGGCCCTGGGCTGCTCCGCCTCTAGCCCACGGGGCCGCACGCCTCGGGTACTCCCCCCGGGCTGCGGGCGGGCTGGCGCGCTCTGGGAGGGGGTGGACACCGGCCTCCCGCTGGATCCTCAGATGAGGCTGTGCCGACCAGGAGCCCGCGGGTGTGGACGTGGGGGGGACGACCCTGCCGAAGCCTGTCTTCTAGAACGTTCCTGCTTCCGGGCCGCATTCTCAGCCGCCGCGGCTGCAGAGACCCCGGAGTGACCTGCAGGGCAGTCCCCGGTGTGTCTCGTGCCGCAGGCAGTGGGGAGTGGGTCTCCGTCTACACCGGCTCCATGCGGTGACGTTAGTGGGCCTCGTCTACACCAGCTGCCTCCTGGGGCCGGGGGGGGGGGGGGCGGCGCTGACCGTCTGCCCGGCTCCCTGCTCAGGAAGCTCGGATCAGGGTGACGGGGCAGGGCGCGAGCGTGTCCCTGTGGCATTTCCTGCGTCCCGGCCAGGGAGTGCCCGTGGGTGGTCGCGGCAGGGCGGGGAGACGCACCAGGTATGGACACAGGCAAGGGGCGCCTCGGGGAGTGTCCGTCCGCCACCGTCCTGCCCTCTGGCCCGCCCGCCAGGCCCCCCGCCCGCCTGACCGCCACCTGCCCACCTGCTCCCAGAGGCTCTGCCCTCAGCTGCGGTGGAAGTGCCCAGAGGGGCCCCCGGGCCAGCTCTGCAGCGCCAGCCCCCAGTGGGGGACCCCCAGGAGTCTTCGGGGGCCACTGGACAGCGCGTGGAGACCAGCGGGCACAGAGCAGAGCCACTTCCTGCAGAGACCCAGCTTCTCCCTCCCTCCCGGGGTCAGGGCAGGGGTGGGCGTGGGCCCTGGAGCCCCCCCAGTGCCGGCCCTGTAGAGCCCTGAGCCCCCACTGAACCCCGGAGCCGCAGCAGGGGGGGGTCCCTCTGCGTCACGCCCCTGACCCGCTGTCGCAGGGTCGCTGGGACACCCGGCCCGAGGTTGCCCCCTGCATCCCGGGGCATCTCAGGGCCTCAATGTCCCCCCGGACGCGCCCAGCAGCGTGGAGTGCCTGGGGTCCCCGCCCAGTCGCCCGCTGGCACTGGACTAGCGGCTGACTGGCCTGGGCTGGAGCTCGGGCCGGGCTCTCAGGCCCTGCGGAGTTACGAGTACGGGGCAGGCCAGCAGTGCACGACGGCCGTGGGAGAGCTGGACGGTGCGGGACTGTCTCTCAAAGCCCCCGAGATGGGCCCGCAGCCGGGAGCCCGGGAGGGGTTGGGCGCAGGCGTGGCACCAGAGTCCCGGGACAGGCAGCACCTGTCGGGGACCGTGACTTGTGCCTCGATGCCAGCCGGGCCGTTGCCGGGGAGTTTCCCAGAGGTCAGTGTGGAGGGCGGGGCGGGGCCAGCGGGGTCTGAGGGATGCGGCTGTCCAGTCCCGCCCGGGGCCTCTCACGGTCGCCAGCACCGGCCCAGAGCTCCTCCGCGCCGTCCCGCGGGGCGGCCAGACACCACCGCGTCGGGCTCTCAGGGCCCTCAGCGCCGTGAGGACCCAGCCTGGCCACGCCGCCTGCGGCGCCTTCGGGGGGCGGCTTCTGGCTGGCCAGAGGGAGCCCCGAGGGGCGCAGGCCTGGGCGTGGCTGGACAGGTGCGGTGACCGCAGCCCGAGGGGCCATGGCGCCAGCCCAGCTGCACGGTGGGTGCGTCTCGCCGCCTCGGGCTCCCGGAAGGTCCTCCCGGAAGGTCCTCCCCAGGGCAGGACTCGGGTGGCGGGGCCAGCCCAGCTGCCCGCCCTCTGCCGGCCCGTGGACCCCAGCGCCCCCAGCGGGTGGGCGGGAAGCGGCAGCCCCGTGAGAGCGAGGGCCAAGCACGGGGGCCTGAGCTGGCCTGGCCCCGTGTCTCAGGACGCCCCTCACTGCAGTGGGGGGGACGCTCCAGCCCCAGTACTCACGCGGCTCCTGGGGGTCTCTTCTCTGCCGCCTCTGGAGGCCTCCGTGGCTTGGTCTGGGGCTGTGGGGGTCCCGTGTCGGCCAGCACTGGCCACTACGGGCCTTGCTGGGTCCAGATAGCACCCCCCAGTCTGATGCGCTGGGCAGACACTTCACGCCTGGAGCTGCACCATGGCGTTGCCAGGGCAGGGGCTGGGCCTGGGGGATCCCTGGGGGTCCCCAGGGCAGGAGCTGGGGTCTAGGGGGTCCCTGGGGGTCCCCAGGGAAGGAGCTGGTGTCGGGGGTCCCTGGGGGTCCCCAGGGCAGGAGCTGGGGTCTAGGGGGTCCCTGGGGGTCCCTGGGGGTCCCCAGAGCAGGAGCTGGGGTCTGGGGCTCCTGGGGGTATTCCCAGGGCAGGAGCTGGGGTCTAGGGGGTCCTGGAGGGGTCCCCAGAGCAGGAGCTGGTGTCGTGGGTCCCTGGGGGTCCCCAGGGCAGGAGCTGGGGTCAGGGGGCATTAGCCCCCTCTTCCCACCTGCCCAGCCCACTCTGGGCCACGCTGACCACTTCTCGTCCCACGTGCTGTGCTCGGGCGGGACAGCCGTGCCCCCGATGCCGGGTCACACTCTCAGGCCGCCCTCCGCAGCCCCTTGTGCCCGTGTGAGTCGGAGCCCGCCGGCTCCCTGCCACCCTCGGCCTCAGCGCCCCCGGCCTTCCCTGGCACAGTCCAGTTGTTACTCCTGCTTCCGGCCCACAGCACCCATGTCTGCAGCGTGTACACACACACACACACATGCACAGATGCACGGGTGCACATGCGTGTGCATGTGGGTCTGCAAGCATGTGCGTGCCCATTTGCACATGCAGGTTTGGCTTCTGTGCGTGCTCACACGTGCACCATGTGTGCGGGGTAGACACAGGCACGGAGGGCTGTCCATGCGTGTACACAGTGCGTGTGTGCATCGTGTGCGTGTGGAGAGACGTGTGCACGTGTGTCTCCCCGAGCGTGCACGTCTGCACATGGGGATCTCTGAATTAAACCCACGACGTGTCTCCTCTCGGGGGGGGGGGACGCTGACGGTTTCTGCTGGTTCCGACAGACGTCACGAGTTGGCCGCAGGCCCTGCCCCGCTGCTGGGCTCGGGGTCCGCGCTCTGCTCGCCCCCCGTGGGCGCCTGCCGGCCCGCAGTGCCCAGCCGCTGGGCGGGGAGCGAGAGGGCTGTGTGCCCGCCGCGCCTCCAGCCCCTGCCCGGGAAGGCCTCGAGCGTGCCCGGGTGCTGGTGTGGGCCGTGGCAGGCCGCAGCCTCCGCCCCGGGGCCAGTGGGAGGCTCTTCCCGGGTCAGGCCCAGCGGGCGCGGCCGGTCGGACAGCAGCCCCAGAGGGCGGGGGAGGCGGAGCCCGCTGGGCCGGGCCCCAGGATGCGGGCAGGGTCCCGGGCATGGCTGAGCTTCCCCAGGGGCGGCTCCTGGGAGGGGTGGGTGAGGGACAGGCACAGGCCTCCCCGCTGCGGGCCGGAGGCTGAGTCACTACCCAACGAGGCACTGCTCCAGGGGCCGCCGGCGGGAGACTCAGTTTACCCCACATGCCGCCTCCTCCTCCTGCCCAGAGCCGGGATCTCAACTGGCTGAGCCCCTGCCCTGCTGGCCGTGGCGCCTGCCAGGCCGCGGGTGGGCAGGACCGGGGGCAGGGCCCTCCGTGTTTGTGTTTGTGCAGGTGCTGGCAGAAGTGTTTTCTTGTTTGGTTTGCAAATATTTGTGGAGCCCTTGGAATGCCGAGGCCGAGAGAAAAACAAAATATTTGAGGGGCTGCGTCACGGCCCAGGGCCGCTGAGCCCCAGGTGGCACCGCGGGGAGGCCGCGTGCCGTGCCGCAGTGCTCCTGGCCGTGTGGCATCAGGACGTGGACGGTCTGTCCTCCGGGCACCTCCTCGGCCTTGCGTTACACTGTGTGTGGACACGCCGGGCGGTGCTCGGGCTGACTCCTGGCTCTGTGCTCCCTCAGGGATGACTCCTGGTTCGGGGTGCCGGGGTCCCCACCCCACACGCCTGCAGGACTCGGGGGCTGGGCCCTGTCGCCCAGTGCCTGCACGTGCCTGACCCGGGTTCAAGCCCCCCACGGTGCCCCGAGCAAGTCAGGGTGCAGGCCTGGGAGCTGCGCCCTTGGCCGGGTGGCCCGAGAACTGCTGGGGACGCGTGTCCACGGCCGCCTGAGGGCCCCGGTCCCCGCGGCGTCCCGGTCGGGGACACCCAGAACCCTCGCGACCCACTCCCCCTCGCTGTGGGACACGGGGCTCCGGGGCTCCGGCCGAGCTCACCCGAGGCTCCGTTTCTGCAGTCCCGGCACCCGCGCCTCGTCTCCGGCTCGTCTGTCCGTCTGTCCGTCTGTGTGGGGGTCTGAGTGCAGGGGGGCATTTAGACGCAATGTGATGTTGCTGCTGCGTTTGCGACAGTGGACACGGCGTGGCCGGGCGGGTCTGCACGCCCCCACCCTGTGCTTAGGGGCCCGGCCTGTGCCCGCCGCCCTGAGCCCCTCGGCCCCGCCTGCTGCTGCTCTGGTCGTCCCTCCCCCACAGTGGGGATCCAGAGGGGCGGGTCTAGGAGATTCCGGGACATTCCGAGGGGAAACCTGACCCAGGGACACGGCCGGGCCCCGCTGCCGAGATGCTGTGAGGGGAAGCTGGTGACGCCGGCTGCCCGGAACCCAGGGCAAAGGCTCCCGCCCGGCCGCCCTGGCAGTGCTCAGGCTCCCAGGACTCACACTCCCGACGCAGCCCACCGAGGCCGGGCGCCCCAGTGAGCACAGCCCTGGCTGCGCGCGGCCGAGGCTCGACCCTCGGAGACCGGGGCCGGCCGCCCCTCAGCCCCTGCTCCGAGGGTGCTGGTGCCGGCGAGGGCTGTGCTGACCTTGGGCTCCGTCACGCAGCATCTTCCTGCCGCTGCAGGCGGGTGGGGCTGCGGGAGAGACGGGCCGCCCTGCCTTCCCGCACCCCCGGGTGCCCTCGGCTCAGCAGACGGGCCGCCCCGCCTTCCCGCACCCCCGGGTGCCCTCGGCTCAGCAGACGGGCCGCCCTGCCTTCCCGCACCCCGGGTGCCTTGGCTCAGCAGACGGGCCGCGGGCACAGCACTGAGGGGCCCCTTGAGGCCCTCTCTGCCTGGGCCCCGGGGACGTCACGTGACGGGGACCTGGCGCCTTTGTCCTTTCAGACCTTAGCTGGGGTTGGCCCCTCACCAGAGGCAAAATGATGAGTGACGCGAGCGACATGCTGGCGGCCGCGCTGGAGCAGATGGACGGCATCATTGCAGGTGAGGGGCCGCAGGTGAGGGGCCGCAGGTGAGGGGCCGCAGGTGAGGGGCTCACAGGTGAGGGGCCGCAGGTGAGGGGCTCACAGGTGAGGGGCCGCAGGTGAGGGGCCGCAGGTGAGGGGCTCACAGGTGAGGGGCCACAGGTGAGGGGCTCACAGGTGAGGGGCTCACAGGTGAGGGGCCCACAGGTGAGGGGCCGCAGGTGAGGGGCTCACAGGTGAGGGGCCCACAGGTGAGGGACCCGCAGGTGAGGTGCCCGCAGGTGAGGGGCTCACAGGTGAGGGGCCCGCGGGGGAGGTGCCCGCAGGTGAGGGGCCGCAGGTGAGGGGCCGCAGGTGAGGGGCTCACAGGTGAGGGGCCACAGGTGAGGGGCTCACAGGTGAGGGGCTCACAGGTGAGGGGCCCACAGGTGAGGGGCTCACAGGTGAGGGGCCCACAGGTGAGGGGCTCACAGGTGAGGGGCCGCAGGTGAGGGGCCGCAGGTGAGGGGCCCACAGGTGAGGGGCCGCAGGTGAGAGGCCCGCAGGTGAGGGGCTCACAGGTGAGGGGCCCACAGGTGAGGGGCTCACAGGTGAGGGGCCCACAGGTGAGGGGCCGCAGGTGAGGGGCTCACAGGTGAGGGGCCCACAGGTGAGGGACCCGCAGGTGAGGTGCCCGCAGGTGAGGGGCTCACAGGTGAGGGGCCCGCGGGGGAGGTGCCCGCAGTGCCCGCAGAGGGCGCATTCTGGCAGGTTACTACCAGCCTCGCCTCCCCTTGGCGGGCTCCGGCTTCCCTGGCGTTAGGAGATGCCCCTGAGCCTGGCGCTGCCCTGCCCCCCCGACGGCGCGCGGCCCGTGCCCAGCTGCCCTGCTGGGCTGACCCTCCCGTGGTGTGCCGCAGGCTCCAAGGCCCTGGAGTACTCCAACGGCGCCTTCGACTGCCAGTCGCCCACGTCCCCGTTCATGGGCAGCCTGCGGGCGCTGCACCTCGTGGAGGACCTGCGCGGGCTGCTGGACGTGATGGAGCCGGACGAGCGGGAGGGGCTGCGCTGCCAGGTGCCCGACTCCACGGCCGACGCCCTTGCCGCCTGGCTGCAGAGCCACATGGTAGGTGCCGCGGGGCCCGCCACACGGCTCGGAGCTGGCCGTGCATGTTGTGGGCGCGGCCGGCCACTGGACGGTTGGCTGGACGGCTGGACGTGGCTCCCGTGGCCGGCAAGGGAGGAAGCCCAGCCCGCGGCTGAGTGAGCCCTCAGGGCAGCCTGCAGTGCCACCTAGTGGTGCGGGGCTGTCACTGCAGCCCGCTCTGCCACCCTGACGGTGCCCCGCAGTCAGTGGGGGGTGGCGGGGGAGGGGAGCGCCGTCTCTGTCCCCCGATGGCGGGCCTGCTCCCGGGCCCTTCCAGAGCTGCGGACGGCCCGCCCTTCCTGAGCACAGTGGCAGATGCCACAGCTCCACCTGTGTGAAGATGCAGTTCAGGGAAGGTCCTGTGTGACTCAGTGGGGTCTGGGGGTTGTAGGGGGCCGGGCGTGTGCTGACGGGCGTGGCCAGTCCATCCTCGCTGGCCCCGTCTCCTTGAGCATGGGCTGTGCCCTGCGTGGGGAGGGGGGGAAAGCGAAGATAACGGTCGGGCCCCGTTTGGGGGTCGCTCCCTGGTCCCAGGGGTTCTGGAAGGTTCCAGAAGGTTCTGTCCCAGAAGGGTTGGGCGTGCAGGCCCCTCGGGCGTTGGTTTGGGGGTGGGGAGCCTGGGGGACGCGGCCCCAGGCCGGCGCTGCCACACTGAGCCTCACGGCTGACTGGGCCTGGGGGGCCAGCACCGACCCCAGGGCTGTGCTCCGTCCCCCACGCTGGCAGCCCTGAGTGCGGCCTTGCCGGGGTCCTTCCTTGTCAGACCAACGGACACGTGTCGGGGAACGGGGACGTGTACCAGGAGAGGCTGGCGCGCCTGGAGAACGACAAGGAGTCGCTGGTCCTGCAGGTGAAGCCGCCCCCCCCTGCCTGCCCGGCCCCCCGCGGCTCGCACGGCCGCCCCCCTGCCGCCCTGAGCCAAGGGGCCCGGGCGCAGCTGAGCCCTGGCCTCCTTTCAGGCTCCCGTCGCCCCTTCTCTGCTCCTGGCGCCCGGGGCCCCGAGTCCCGGCACTGCGCCTTCCCGGGGGCAGGAGGCGTCCCCAGGGCGGGCCGGGCCGAGGTCTGCGCAGCCCCCGGCCCCTGACGGCCGAGTCTGTGCCCGCCCAGGTCAGCGTGTTGACGGACCAGGTGGAGGCGCAGGGGGAGAAGATCCGAGACCTGGAGTTCTGCCTCGAGGAGCACCGGGAGAAGCTGAACGCCACGGAGGAGATGCTGCAGCAGGTGCCTGCGCGTGCCCGTGTCTGAGCACACGTGTGTGACGTGTGTGCTTGTGTGTACATGGGTGTGCACGCACGTATCTGCATGCCTGTGTATCTCTCTGCCTATGTGTGCATGTATGTGTGCGTCTGTGTTCATGTGTGAGTATGCGTGTCTGTGAACCTGTGTGTCTGTATGTCTGCGTGCCTGCCTCTGTGTGTGCGTGTGCGTGTGTGTGCCCGTGTGAGCCCCGTGGGGTCAAGCAGCCGCTGAGCGGGCCCGTGGCCTCTGTCAGGAGCTGCTGAGCAGGACGTCCCTGGAGACGCAGAAGCTGGACCTGATGGCCGAGGTCTCCAACCTGAAGCTGAAGCTGACGGCCGTGGAGAAGGACCGGCTGGACTACGAAGACCGCTTCAGGGACACGGAGGTGGGCGCGGGGGCGGGGTGGGCGCGGGACGGGGGGGCGCGGGGACGGGATGGGCGCGGGACGGGGGTGAGTCTCTGACCCTCTGCTCCCTCCCGCGCTGTCTCTGGAGCAGGGTCGCATGCCCGTGAGGGTGTGAGTGGGGGCTGGTCCCTGGCGCCCCCCTTCATCGTGTGCTTCCGCTCTCGGTGCCAGGGACCCCCACAGCCGCAGCCTGTGGGCATCCGGCCGCCCGCTTCCTCTCACTTATAGAAGTCTGGGGGAGGGGCAGGAGCCATAGGACAGCGGGGACGGCGCTCGCCTTGCATCGGCTGACCCTGGCTCGACCCCCGGCACCCCGTAGGGTCCCCTGGGCCCACCTGGAGTGACTCCTGAGCACAGTCAGGAGTGAGCCCGGAGCACGACCCAGTGACCCCCAAACAGCAACCAAATAGCCTGTTCGTGGCAGTTTTGTGGGGTTAGCCTTATAATTTTGGATGACTTGGAGATGAATTCCTAAGGACACTGGCTGGATGGGGGGAGGCAGCTCCTGGGGTTCCTGAGAGCGGCCCACCCTCTGGCCCTGGAATGGGGGTGAGGGGGCGGGGGTCCCATGCTCTGGCGCCCAGTGGTGGGGGCACACATGTTCCCAGTTGTGTTTCTCACCTGAGCCGCCCCGCCCCACAGTGCTCTGGAAGGGAGCCGGGGTTTTCTTGGTAGAAAGGACTGAGCTTCTGAAATAGCCCCACTGAGGTCACTCGTGTTCAGTCTTCAAACTGTCACACTGAGGGCCAGCTTGGGGGTTTCCCCAGCTGGGCTCCTCGGGCTGTCGGTCTCTACACGCGTGTTCATGATGGCGTTTGCACCAAAGGCGGCCCCGCAGGGCTTTATTTATTTATTTATTTTTAATTTATTTTATTGAATGACCATGTGGAAAGTTACAAAGTTCTCAGGCTTATGTCTCAGTTATACAATGCTCAAACACCCGTCCCTTCACCAGTGCCCATATTCCACCACCAAAAAAACCCCAAAAAAACCCAAAAAAACCCAGTATACCTCCCACCCCCCACCCCCAATCCCCCCCCTGCATAGCTGATAAATTTCACTTCCTTTTCTCCTTACCTTGATTACATTCCATATTTCAACACAAAGCTCACTATTGTTGTTGGAGTTTCAACACAGACTCACTATTCTTGTTGGAGTTTGTCCCCCAAGAATACGGCCCTATTGACAGGGAAACATTTGATAATTAGTTTTCCACTGATGAGAATGAAGAGATAGAAAGTCGCGCGGCCGCGGTAGCTTTAACAGTGGGGTGATCTCAGTGACGGCTGACCCAGCTTCCCTCCCCTGCACCGCGTGGCCCCCCAAACCTTGCCGGTGACTCCCGAGCACAGAGCCAGGAGTCAGCCCTGAGCACCTCCAGGTGTGGCCCCTGATAAAACAAACAAAAATCAAATATCTCAGTGAGTAAGTCCCATTTCCTGCGGTTCTTGCTCTCTGGCAAACTGCCACCGTTTCTGCAGGAAACGGCCCGACCCAGCAGTTCCCAGTGGAGCCCAGCGCGGGTTCTGGCCCCTGGGTTTGGGTGAGGGGCCCTCGGGCGGACCACCGGCAGCGGCAAGGCTGGGAGCTGCCCCCCGAAGGACTGGAGGCCTTCAGGGTCACACCCCGCGGGACCCACCTGGCACTGGGGAAGATGGAGGACCGGCTGGGCAGGGTGGTCACCACGGGCTCCGTGGTGCCAGGGTGGCGAGTGGGTAGGAGGCAGGTCGCCAGGGAAGTTGGCTCCTGAGCTCAGACTCACCGGGAAGTTGGTGTTTCTCTTAAGCCAGCAGTGGGGTCAAACTAAGATGATGCGATACGGTAAAAGGGACAAAGGGAACAGGTGGAAACCGAGAGGACAGCCCGGCAGCTTGGACAAGGCGTTTGCACACCGTTGTTTGTCTGACCGAGGGTTGGTGCCCCCGGCACAAGCAGAGGGCCCAGAGCAGTGGTCCAGACGGAAGGACGCTTGCCTCGCTCGAAGCCAGCCCAGATTCCATCCCGGCATCCCGCCTCCCCCCAGACCCCCCTCAGGAGTGATCCCGGAGCCAGGAGTAAGTCCTGAGCACTGCCGGGACACCAAATGAAAACAAAACATCCCGCCCGCGCGGCCAGACCCCCAGCAGAGAAGCAAGGAGCTGGGGAGACCTGGACGGCAGTCTGCGGGCCTGGGCCTGGGCCTGGTGGCCAGGGACACGGAGTCCCAGCCAGCCGCAAGCCTGGCGGCCTCACGGGGAGGGCAGGGGCAGCGCTGGCGGGAGGGAGGAAGGTGACCCCGCGGGGAGCGTGGCGCGCGGGCCTGTGGCCTCTGGAGGTGCAGCTTCACGTGACCTGGCCGCTCTGTGCCGACGCCTCCATCGAGAGAGAGAAAGCGCCGGTCCCGAAGGATGTCCACAGCCGTGTTCCCGGGAGCGTCACTCGGAAGCCATGGCGAGGGACCAGCCCCAGGCCCACCCCGGGGTGCAGGGGTGCCGGAGCCGCCGTGCACGGTCGTCGTGAGCCGGCACCTGATGCACAGATGGGAGACGTGCGGGTGTGAGGCACGCGGCCAGGCCCCTGCCGGCAGGGAGAGACCTGCTGTGGAATAAAGCAGCTGTGCGTCACCTCCCCCCAGTGACACGCCGGCGTCGGGGGACGGCACGGGTGGAGCCTGAGGTGGAAAGCAGGGACTTGAGCAGGCGCCCAGCAGGGGGGGCTTTGCCTGCCGCGGGGCCACCCAGGGGTCCCGGGACTCGAGAGGTGGCCCGGCAGGTAGGGCACGAGCCTCGCGTGCAGCTGACCCGGGCTCAATCCCTGGCACCCCGCGGGGTCCCCAGAGCCCGCCAGGAGCGAGCCCCCGGGGACTGCAGGTGTGGCCCCAAAACCACGAAGAGAAAGGCCCCGTGGCTTCACTCGTCTTGGACCGTGAGTGACTCCAGGAAACCCACGGGCCAAGCAGAAGCCGCCCTCGGCCTCTGGAAACACAGACGTGGCCAGAGGGGTGGTGGCGACCCCGGGCAGGGGTGAGGCACAGGGGTAGGGCAGTGACCCCGAATTTGTAGGGAACCTGCGGTGAGTCCTTCCCACCAGGGCTGGGGAGTGGTACCCTGAAATTCTACCGTATTTCTGCCAAGGGCAAGTCAATAAAATGTGATATAAAATTTGTGGAGGGGCTGGAGTGATAGCACAGCGGGGAGGGCGTTTGCCTTGCACGAAACCAACCCTGGTTCGGTTCCCAGCATCCCATAGGGTCCCCTGAGCACCGCCAGGAGTAATTCCTGAGTGCAGAGCCAGGAGTAACCCTGTGCATCGCCAGGTGTGACCCAAAAAGAAAAAAAAAATTTGTGGATAAGAGGCAGCAGAAAAGGTATTTTGTTTGTAGCAGGATCGCTTTCTTTTTCACCTCCCGAATGTAAGGTTGAGTTTGAAATTATCATACCCGTGAGACCGCACCCTCACCTGCTCCCCCTGAGATTCCATCCTCTTCCCTGACATCGGGCGGTGAATAGTCTGTGCTTTGGTCCCCAGAGAAAGAAATTACTTAAATATCTGTCTGTGTAATCGGCATCAGTGAAAATACCCAAACGGTGCGTGGCTGTCCCTGAAGAAAGCCCGTGTTCAGGTTGATTTGGAGAGACAGTGGGCGTGGAGCCGGAGGGATGACAGCGGGAGGGCGTTAGCCTTGCGTGCAGCCTGCCAGGGCTCGTCCCCCGCATCCCATAGGGTCCCCCAGTCTGCCAGGAGTGACTCTTGGTGCAGAGCCAGGAGTAAGCCCCGAGCACCACTGGGTGTGGCCCCCAAGGAAACAAGGAATCAGACAACAGCCGATAGCGCCCAGGAGACAGCACAGGGCCGAGGCTCTCACCCCGCGTGTGACGGAGCCTCGCTCAGTCCCCGGGGCCACGTGTCCGAGCACAGAGCTGCGAGTAGCCCCTGAGCACCGCCGGACAGGCCCAAACTCCCTCCTCTCCAAACCCCCTCCCGCAAAAGTGCTCCTGTGCTGGTCTTGAGTCTCTGAGCAGTGGAAGCGGGCGACTGACCCCCCGCGTCCTTCCCACTGGGCGCGGGGTTCGAGCCCTGAGTCCCGACCGTCGTGCCGTGTGTCGCCGCAGGGCCTGGTGCAGGAGATCAGCGTCCTGAGGCTCAGGGTCAGCGAGATGGACGGCGAGAAGCTGCAGTATGAGAAGAAGCTCAAGTCCACCAAAGTGAGTCTCCACGGCGAGCCGGGCCCAGTGCTGGCGGGAAGCTGCCCCCCCCCGGGAGGCGTGGCTTCAGTGTCCATGCTTTCATTTTCCGTTAAAGAACTGATATTTGGGACTGAAGCAGTAGCACAGCGGGGAGGGCATTTGCCTTGCATGCGGCCGACCTGGGTTCGATTCCCAGCATCCCATAGGGTCCCCTGAGCACCGCCAGGAGCAATTCCTGAGTGCAGAGCCAGGAGTAACCCCTGTGCTTCGCTGGAGGTGACCCAAAAAGTAAAAGGAAAAAAAAAAAAGAACTGTGATTCATAAAGTTGCCGATGGTTGAGTTTCAGGCGTGTATATTGAAGCCCCCTTGCAACGCCGACTCCCTCCCCCAGGAGGCTGTGGGTGAGGCCCGTGGTCTGGGTCGAGGCTGGGCCTGCTCGCGGCCCGGAAGCTCCTGTCTCTCGTCTGCTTACCCCCTTCACACACTGGCGCTTTGCGGGCTGAGTCTGCGTGTGCGGTTCCTACCTGCTGCCTCTCTCTTTCTCTCTCTCTCTCTCTCTCCCCCCCTCCCCGCCTCTCCCCTCCCCGCCTCTCCCCTCCCCGCCTCTCCCCGGCTCCCTCTCAGTCCTTAATGGCCAAACTCTCTAGCATGAAAATCAAGGTGGGTCAGATGCAGTATGAGAAGCAGCGGCTGGAGCAGCACTGGGAGCCCCTGAAGGTGACTTCGGGGCCCTGGCGGTGGGGGCGGGCCCCTCTCGAGCATGCCCCCCACCGTGGAGGGGACCCCCACTCGCCCGCCCACGCCCCACCCCGCCTGCACTTCAGCAACGCATGAAACCCTGAGCGGGAACGCGCAGGCCGGCCAGCCTGGCCCCTCCCCCGTCAGACCCTGAGTCCCTGGCAGTGCCGTGGCCGCGCCCACCTGCGGGCGAGGAGCAGGCCGGGAAAGGCAGCCAGCAGTGGACAGTGCCGCACAGGGCAGGGCAGCGGCGGGAAGAGCGGGTCAGCTGACCCCCGCAGGGTCTGGGTGGTGCCCCCCAGCCCCGGAAGTAAGACGTGGGGTCCGTTTTCTACCCTGCCGGGCGCTGCGTCAGCGCCAGGGGCCTCGAGCCCGGGAGGAAGGCGGGCAGCTGGGCCCAGGCTACGCGCTGAGTGTGGCCCCAGGATTCAGGTCTCCGGGCCGGCATGGTGGCACAGCCGCAGGCCCCTGGGCCGACCCAGCCTGCCCGGGTGCCCTGAGCACAGAGCCGGGGCGAGCCCTGGGCTGGCACCAGAAAAACCAAAAGCAACGTGAAATTTCTAAGTTCAGTTCTTCACCAAGATGAAACGGGGACTTAGAACACGAGCGGTAGGAGCCGGAGCAGCAGGGCAGCGGGCGGGCTGGGGGCCGGCCACGCAGCCTCCCCCGGCCCAGGCCCACCCCCGGCTCCCCACAGCCCCCGAGCCCCCGGCCCTGGAGGGAGTGAGGCGTGGGGAGTGGTGTCGTTGAGGGAGGAGCTGGTGGAGTCTCCCCAGTCCGGTTCCCCCGTTACCGGAGACGCCGTGTCTGTTCGTGACGGCAGCTTAGATCAGCCGCGCGGCCGGCCCGGCGCTGCCCTTCCCGCCCCCCTGGCGGAGACGACGTGTCCTGAGCGCGTCTCACGGGAGCCGGGGTTGGAGTTTCCCACCCCCCAGACCCCTGAGCAGCCCCTTTGGTTGTCTGGCGACCTGGGAGGGGTCCGACCTTGGGGCCGCCCTGCCCGGAGCCCTGCCGTTGGAGGGGCCCGCCGCCCAGAGCCTGCCCTGCCCCACCGCTCCCCGCCTCTCTGCCACGCCTGGTTCCGAGCCTCAAGCCCTGTCGCTCCTCTTTGCTCAGCGTCACTCACAAGGACGAATGATTGGCGTGAGTCGGCCACACTGCCCGCCCGCCCGGCTGCGTCCCCGCCGGCCTGACACGGGCTCGTCCCTTGCAGGAGGAACTGGCCTCCTTAAAGGAGCAGCTGGAAGAACGGGAATCCGAGGTCCAGAGGCTGCAGGAGAAGCTGGTGTCCACCATGAAAGGCGAAGGGCCCGACATCCCGGACCGAGGTAAGGCTGGGGCGGGCCCTGGGGTGCCGCTCTGTCCGATGCCCGGGCCAGGCCCGGGGTCCGGCCGGCACCACCTGCTCCCCCAGCCACCACAGGATCTCTGAGCACGGCCGGGCAGGCCCCGAAGGGAAGAAACAGACGTAAAGCCCTGCGGGTTCTGGAGCGGAAGCTGTGCTGGGGGGCGGCCTCGCCACCCTCCCGTCCAGAGTAGCCGTCCCGGGGTGCTGCTCGGCTTGTGGGTGTCTGACCCGCAGCCCTGGGGCTGGAGAGATAGCGCAGTGCGTAGGCGTGTCCCAGATGCTCGTGAGCACTGTCGGCGGTGACTCCTGAGGGCAGAGCCGGGCGGAAGCCTTGCGCATCGCTGAGTGTGACCCGAAAGACAACAGATTCTCCCGAGAGCGGGTTCTCCCTCCCGCTGCCCGAGCTGACGCGGGAGTGTCGGGCAGAGAGGAGAGGAGCCCTGTGGCCCCCGGACCCTGGTCGGCCGCTCTGCCGGCAGCCGCAGCCGGGGCCCCCGGGCGAGGGGAGGCTCGTGGCGTGGAGATGCCCCGTCACCGGGGGCGTCCCGGGCTCCCAGAGCTGCCAGCGGGCGAGGTCTGTGTGGCGAGCTCTGGACGTGGCCAGAACCGTTTCTCCAGAACCGAGTTTTGTCCTGAGCAAAAGGAGGAGCAGAATGAGAATATCGGTGGCTGGTCTGAGCTGATGCTTCACAGAGAAGGTCTGCGGCAAAACGTGCTCTTCAGAGTGTTTGGAGATGCCAGTTCACACGTTGCCCGTGGCACTGGGCAGAGCTGGTGCTGTTGGGTCCCACAGCCCGTGGCCCACATTGGCATCATTATTGGGGACCGTGGCCCGTGGCACCATTGTTGGGGACCACGGCCCGTGGCACACGTGGCATTGTTGTTGGGGTCCTCAGCCCGTGGCACACAGGGGCAGCACTGTCAGGGACCCACGGCCTGTGGTGTCATGGGGGAGCCCTGGCCTGTGGCACACAGCACCCTCCATCCACACCCGTGCTGTGACGGGCGTTGCCCACCCGCCACAGGAGCCCGGGAGATGCCATCCTGCCCCGGGGCCAGCATCAGGCATCCCCCAGGCCCAGCCGCCAGCTGTCCAGACTCGGGGGGTCACGGTTTCCTGCTGGACATCCCCGGGCAGTGCCCAGGAGAGAGGCCTAGAGACAGACGTCGGGGTACGCCGCCAAAGGCACCCAGGATGGGCCCAGTGCTGGCCAGGAGGAGCCTCCTGGCCTTGATGTGCCCGTCAGCGCGGGCCCCTGGGCTGGGCACGGAGCACCCCCCAAGGAGCACCCCCGAGGGACTCCCGCCCGGGCTACCCCCTCCCTCCCCTCCCCTCCCGCACACCCCGCCGTGGAAGCCTCAGGTGCCCGGTCACGTGCGGGCGAGGTGGCCTTGGGCTGGCCGTGGGGCGAGGGTGGGCCCGGGCGCGGCCTGGCGTGGCAGCGCGTGCTAACCGCCGGTCCCTCGGGCTTCCCCACACAGACGAGCACTTAAGAAAGAAGCTGAAGGAGAAAAGTAAGGGTCCCGCTGCGCTCCCGCGCCCGTCCCCGCTCTGCATGCGTGTGCCCGCGAGCTCACCCAGGCTGCTTCACCCATGAGCTCCCGGCGGCGCCCCCCGGCCCCACTCTGCAGCGGGAGGCAGCGGCCGGGCGGCCCGAGGGCAGATCCTCAGGGCCTTCCCTCCAGCAAGGCCTGGGCTGGGCCGAGCCCCCCCACTGCCGCTGACCCCGAGGACGCCGTCCTGCCGTGCCTGGGCGCTGTGGCCCTGTTGGAAACACCTCCTCAGGGAGTGTGGGCACGGTTGGCTTTTTTCCTTTTTTTTTTTTTAATTTGGAAGTAAACAACTATTTTTTCCGGCTTCGGTTGTTCTCCCTTGAGATTCCACTGGGGCTGCCTTCCCTTGGCCAGGTTGGTGCTCTTGCTCCTAGTGGGCACGTCTGTGCTCAGTGCCGGGTCCCGGGACAGGCCCCTCCTGCCTGCTCGCCCCTCGCCCTGGAGCCCGCCAGAGCGGTGTCCGAGGGACGTTTCTAGATGGAGCCGGCCCTGGCGGCCCCTGTGGGAGCACCGCCCACGGCCCTCCCGGCCCCCCGGCCAGCCCTCGCCTTCCTGCCACGCCGCCTCACAGCTCCGTGCCCCTCGCCCTGCCCCGGAGCCCCCCTCTCTGTCTCACTGTCCACACGGACGCAGGGGCGCGGGGGCGAGGGGGCAGCGGAGGCGTCCACGAGAGAGGGCGGTCGCTGTCCGATTCCCCCAGAGTGTGGGCAGGGCGGGTCCGCCGCACCCCGACCATCCACATTTCACTCTAACCCTCCACCCACGGTCCATCGCTGCTGGCCACTGTCCCCGCCCGCCCCGCTGGCCGGGAGACTGACGTGGGACTTGCGGGTGTTTCAGATGTGGAAGTGCAGAAGATGAAGAAGGCCATGGAGTCCTTGATGGCCGCCAATGAGGAGAAGGTAGATGGGCAGAGGACCGGGCATGCGCGTGTGTGTCTGCATGCGTCTTTGCATGGGTGCATGCGTCTGCATGTATGTGGTATGTGCATTGTGTATATGTACGTAGTGTGCACGCCTGTGTGTGCATGCATGTGTATGTGGTGTGTGCAGGCGTATATGTGTGTGATGTATGCATGCATGTGTGCACACGTGGTATTTATGTGCGCACATGTGTGCTGTATGTGTTTTGTATGTGTGCACACATGTATATTTGTGTGGCGTGTGAGTATATGCATATGTATGTACATGTGTGTATGTGTGCATTCATATGGATATGTGTGTACACACATGCATGTGTGTACTCACACACGTGCATGTGTGCACACATGTGTATGTATGCACATGTATACATATACGTGCACACATGCCTGTGCAGGCATGTGCATGTGTGCACACATGTGCGTTTGTACATGTGTGCACACGTGTGTGCATGCACACATATTTGCACATGTGTACACATGTGTATGCACATGTACTGTGTGTATGTGCATATATGTGTATGCATGTGCATGTGTGTTTGTACACTTGAGTGTATGCATGTGTATGTATGTTCATGTTGTATGTGTGTTTATGTGTATGCATGTGTGTACATGTGTACGTGTGTATATACATGTATGTATATTTGTACCATGTCAGTATGCATGCCCATATGTATGAATGCGTTTGTACATGTGT